>NW_006800241.1:438040-466648 GCF_000485575.1 Poecilia formosa | reverse complement strand
GTCTGCGTTAAAGCACAAAAATGTGATTTTTACATATTTGTTAAAAATTTCAATATGTCATGACAACCAATCAGACGAGGGACGAGGGTCTTAAAGCTGTCAATCATGCTCATGTATACAGTGCTCCATGTCTTAAAGGCAAAGTGGCTATGCTAACTAGCCTTAGCATTCACAGCAGGCTCTGTGTGAATGCTAATGAGCTCTGGCGGGGTAGTTTAAGATGAAGTGGTAGTTTAAGATGAAGGATCTCATGTTTAAAGCAGGCGTTGATGAAAACAATGAAATAGTTAAAAAAAAGAGCCTTTAATGTGAGAGTCACCAAAGTTTCTGGAGAAGTGCTGAGTCACTGTTTGTCATCTGAACATGGTACTGGACATAAAGTCAGGCACGGTTTCTAAAATTTCACAAAGATTTTAAAAAGTTTTGTTTTTGTCTAAATAAAAATGAATAATAATCTGCTTGGCAGTGTTGCCGATACTTTGGATACTTTATATGGTAATAAAATTTAGTGGGGAACCAGAAATTAAGCCTTCATTTCAAAAAATAAACTGTACAAAACATCTTGTTATAATCCAGTCGTACAATAAACCGTAAGGGGAAAAAAAAAAAGTTTTGTGCAACGCCGAAGTGGATTAAGTGTGTATAAAATGGCCAGAGGTAAAAATGTCATAAATGTTTATCTGCAACTAGAAAAATTAAAATTACTTCTTACAGTGACAATGGTGCACCAAATAAAAACAACACAGCCTAAACAGGCAGGAGATTTTTGATGTTTAATATTTATTTACAAGAAGAAGACGTAGTCCCTGAACGCACCGCTCGCCCTCTTGGCTGTCTGTCGCTCTCTCTATCGCGTACTTCCTGCCTCTCTGCTGCATGGGAAAATCTAATAAAACTCTGGAGCAGGCAGATCTTTCTGTATTTTTTTCATTTTTCCTTTTGTTGCTTTCTTTTGTTCTTTATGGTTAATGATGCGTTGCATTGTAACATATCTGGGCTGTTGTGTGAGACTGTTTAAAACTGCACAGTAAATATTTCTGAAAGTCCGCTTTGAACATCTGCCCGTCGTGGCCCACCTCCCCTCCCCGCCGCCCCGAAAATCATGTAATTGGCTAGAAAGCGACGCAACTCTCTTTCTGTTCCTCTGCAGTTGTGAAATGCGGGGCATGCTCTGTTCTTTCCTTTCGCGACCGGCCCCCTGCTCTGAGCCGCTGAACTCAAACCGGTTCATCTGCGCGCTGTGATTTATTCATCCGGTCTCCGATCTGTTAAGGTCGTCATTAAGCTGCTTTTGACGCCGGCCTGTGATATGAACACGCGCGATTGTCGATTCAGCCCCTCCTCCCCCGCCGGTGCTCCTCGGAGGCGACTGAAGGGGATTATCTCTGCCGAAAATGAAAACATCTCTTCTTAACTTAATTTAGTTTGAACAACTTTCAGCCTTTTGTCCCCTGGCTGCTCCCTGAGTCATTTGTTTCGAGTTAAGAGGCCGGGTCATCTGCATTTAATTCGTGTCACCTCATTTAATAAACTGCTTTCTAGTTTTGACCTGCTTTTTGTCTTTGAAAATGGCTTTTTCTCCTGGAGAAAAACCGAATGTTGCTAGGAGACAGATGTCTAAACACTTGAGCTACATGGTGCCGATTCACAACAACTGACGTCTCGAGGCACTTTGCAAAAAAACATAACTTCATATATTAAAATTGATCCTAATTTTTGAACAGTACACAACTGATATTAAAAAATCTCTGGATCAGAGCGACGTTATGCTTTATTAATTATTTTACATTATATTTATAATTCCTAATTCCACTTTCTGAAACATTTGCAGCTTATTTTTTTTACGTTTGACCAAAGTAGTTAACTTTTCTTTTCTAGTTTCCTCATCTTTTATTTTACATTGGATGTTGTACTCTTAATTTCACTGACTGAACAAATGAAAGTTGTGGTTTTTTAGATGTCAGCTTGTGAAGCTGCTGGTATATCTAAATGTGCTGCACTGGTGCAGAATTATGAAATAAATTTGTAATTCAGTACATTTGTGTCTGTTTAAAAAAAACAAACAAACATTTTAAGTCATTCAGTGATGTTTTCTGTATCGGTATCGGGCGATACTGAACCTCAGATATTGGTATCGGTATCGGAAGTGAAAAAAAGACGATCAATACAACTCAAATAATATTCCTTTTTATTTTCCCACGTTCTGTGACGTTACAGACACAATCTTCTATGTATTTTATTAGGATTTTTTTTGTCAACCGCAAAAGTGATGGTTGACTAAAACGATGCAGGATTTAATTTAATTTAGGGTGAGAACTAATATGCACATTAGTTCTCACCCTCTTTCTATGGATACCTCTGAAAAAAACCAAAATCAAAAATAAAACATGTGCAGTCAATTGCATTAATCAGTAATTTGAGGTTCAAATAAATCCTGCGAGCTTTGTTAAGAGAACATTAGGGAACATCATCATGACGCATGGAGAACGTGGTGGAGACGAGACAAAAGATTAATTTCTTTGGCCAACGCGGAGGACAAAATGTTCTGCGAAAAACTGACACAATGCATCAGCTGGAGCTACATGCCGTCCTCTCAGTCAAACATGGCGGTCGCAGCATCATGCTTTGGGGAATTCTTTTGTCTCGTACTTGGGAAGCTGGTCACAGTTGATAGGAAGATGGATGGAGCTAAAAGCATAACAATACTGAAGAAAATTAGTTAAAGACGACACTTTCCATCAGGATGACAGCCCAAAAATCTAGAGAGCCAGACGATTACTGCACACAAAAAGGCAGCGTCGACTTGAGAACGCAGCAGAAACTGACTTTTGTTTTTCTTAGCCCTTCCAGTACCTGTTGTAGTAACAATGCTGAGCTAATTGGCTGCAAATATTTAGAATTTATGATGCGAGTTTGAAAAATGGTGAAAACGAGCCGAACCACCTGAAGTCTTTTCATGTCTGTCTTTTACATCCTGAGTTTTCAAACGGCCGTTTCGACGCAACCCGAAGACAAGCGAAGGCAACATGTCTTCCCCCGGTGAGAAACCAGAGTCCAGACATGGAGTCAGGAGACATTTCTTTCTTTCTTTCTTTGGGTTGGAGGGGGGTAACAATTTGTGCGACGTCTACTGAGCGGGGTAAAAAGACACCGCAGCTCCCCCCACGGCGTTCTGATTGACGGCTGATCCAAGAGCAGAGCGTGGCGGGAAGGACTGCAAAAAAAAAAACAAAAAAAAACGAGGATGGTAGATTAAAGCATGCACCAGTCTTAATTTGTGCTTGTGTGTGTGTGTGTGTGTGATTGGGGGTCTGGAGGTGTTGTGTTTTTCATATTCGGAGGTGTTTCCTCTCGCCCCTGCGGCCCCGCCGCTTTGAAATGACCCCCTCTCGTTGCGGCAGGATGAGGGAAGAACTGGGGGTGTTTGGCTCTGGGGAGGTTTTCTCACCCTCGGATTAATCAGGAGCAGACCGGGGGCCCCGAGGCGAGGCTGAGGCCGACACGGTCTGACGCCTCCGCTCTGCTGTGAAATAATCCTCCAGTGAGATTCACGATGGCGTGAAGGTTTTAGTCACGTACAGCCAGCCGACTCTGGGAGGAATGCGTGTAAAAGAAACGAGGACTTCATCGCTGCAGAAACACCAAATTTCACCAAATGCTTTTTTTTTTTTTCTTTTTTTTTTAGTTTCTAGTGCAAATATCTCAATACACTTGGAATAAAACAAAAGTATTTTGCAAGTAATTTTTCAGAGAGACATAGGAGCTTGTTTTAAGTGAATAATTCCTTAATATTGATGAAAAAGTATAGATAATTTATAGATAATTGGCATTTTAATAAACTGCCTGTGGAAGTTGTGGGTTTTTCATCAGTATTAAGGAATTATTCACTTAAAACAATAAATATTAGTTTTACCAAGAAGATGTTTGTACTAGAAACTAGAAAAAAGTACTTTGTTCTTTTTTCAGTGTAAATTTCAGAAACATTGACAAACTATTAGCCTTATATTTTAGATCAGTGAAAACCAATTATAATATCAAAGGAAACTGCCCAGAGCAAATAAAAAAAGTCAGTTTTCAAATGATAATTTCATTAAGTTATCCTGTTCACATGAAAATTAAAATCCTCCAAAAGACAATAATGAACAAATGGAAACTCTTTTTATGTAAAACTGTTTTAATTTAACCTTATTGGAGGATTCTCGAGCCTGAGCTGCAGGTTTCAGATCTTGTCACAGCGTTGGACTCGATCTTAAGACCTTCTCCATCAAAGTAGGCCACAAACTTTGCCACTTCATCACCATGTTTGACTGGAAGTATGTTTAGATGTTAATTTTCTAAAATGTTGTTTTCGTTCAGAGAAAGCCCAGGAACCTAGTGTTGACCATGAACCTGATCTTAGTTTAGGGTAAAGACGGCACATTGCGACCCAAACACATGTCCAGACGACCCAACAGCGTTCTGAAAGGTCACTTTTTTGCAGACTCGATTATCGCAACAGCGTTTTCACTGGACTGTCAAGAAAAAAAAAAACAATAAGATGCTTTAAAATGCTGCTGCGAGAGTCCTTACAGAAACAAAAGCCGATCAGCGCTCCGGTCGGGTTCTGAGGTCCTCACGCTGTAAGCCGTAAATCAGAACCTCACTAATGGGCCTCTTACCTTCAAAAGCCTGGACAAGGTGTCTGATCCAATCGTCTTTGGCGCTATAAACCATTAAGAGCGCTAAAATCATCTGAATCAAACCTACCATTCTCTCCAAGAGTCAGAACAAAGCAGCCTTCAGGCTTTAAACACCAAAACTTTGGAATAAGCTCCCTGTACTCTGCAGGAATGCTCCCACCCTGAGCTCTTCTAAAACAAGGTTAAAACCTTTTTATTTGCTGTTGCCTACTCTAAACCAAGTTTTTTTTCCCCCCCACTAAACTTCATTTTTAAATCTGTCATATTAGCGTCAAAGAAAAAGCACTTTGATTTTGCCTTGGGCCAAAAGGTGTTAAATAAGTAACCTTGCCTTGCCGTACTCCAGATGTAATAGGATGTCTCATAAATCCACAGAATATTTTTTTCCAGGAGTCTTGAGGATCATCAAGATGTCTTTTTTTTTTTCCCCTTCTTTTTTTGTTTTGCAGTGGTTTTGATCTCCATGGATGCCATTTTTGCCCATTCTCTTTCATACTGTTGAATCATGAACTTTGACCTTAGCAGAGCGTAGATATACCTGCAGGTTGTTGATGGTTTTTATGAGTCATCGACGCGTTCCAGAAGTAACTTTGGTTGGTTTTCTCCTCCGTTTGGGGATGACGGCTCGCACTCTGGTTCTTAGAAATAACTTTGTAGCCGTCGCTTAGCCGCGTTTCCATGACAAATTGTGCGCAAATATTCCACTTATGTTGAAAAAACATAGTTTTGCAATTGTGGTGTTTTGTGTTAAATAAGAAGCGCAATTAAAATCATGTGTGAATAAGTTTCTTCGCCCAATCAGTCATTAAAAAACGCTGCGCCGTGATCCTCCTACCACTTCCTGTTGTCGTCTTCTTCGTGGTTTGCGGCAGTAGTAACATCCGGTTGTTGATCATGTGACTCACGTGATGGAAAAAAAAGTGGTTCCATCTCAGTTTTGGAAAATAAACCAAATTACAGTAAAAAAAAGAAAAAAAGAAAACTCATCATCCAAACAACAAAACTTTTTTTGAAATATTTGAGTTTTTTCCAAATTGGCAAGTTTCCATTGGGCAAATGGTTCCACTTTACAATAAAACTCCTCTTTTAGATGGCTAATAAATAGTTCATAGATATGTTATTAATTCATCTGTATTTATAAATCATAAATAACTGCTTATCATGCATAAAGAAGGAGAAGGAGACTATATGCTAAAAATCAGATTTGGCTCACTATTTGGCAAAAAAAAAAAATCCCTGTGGATTTTGTCTCCTTCTCTCCCTTAATTAATGCATAATAAAGAGTTATTCATGATTTATAAAGTGTTGAGATGAATTAATAACATATCTATGAACTATTTATTAACCAGCTGTAATCGGAGCCTTACTGTAAAGTGGCATCGAACGAAGTTGTGTTTGAAATGTCAAATTGCTCAATCATATGAAAACTCGGCTAATCGCTGTTTCTGATCTGTTAATATTTTTTAGATGTGGCCCTGATTATTTCTTTACCTTTTTTTCTGTTGGCGATTTTCAGCCTACTTCATGTTGTCGGATTGGTTCTGTTCAAGTATTGAACAAACAAATCTTCTGGAACTGATTAATCAATTAATTTGATTAAACACAATTCTTGAGGCGACGACTTTGTCTGATTTTGAGGTTTCTTTGTTGATTTGAAGCATTTGAAATGTGACAAAAGGGAACAAAGTTTTTAGGAAGCTGCATTGCATCTTTCCTGCTAATATGGAAAACACTCCCAGCTGTAAATCCCCTCAGTTTATTTCTCTATATTTACATGTTTGCTTACAGATCATCCTTCACTCCATGCACAAGTATCAGCCTCGGGTTCACATCATCAGGAAGGACTTCAGCAGTGAGCTGTCTGCGAACAAACCAGTGCCGAGCGGGGAGGGAGTTAAAACGTTCAGCTTCTCCGAAACCGTCTTCACGACCGTCACCGCCTACCAGAACCAGCAGGTAAGCAGCCCCATTTTGTTTCTCCCTCTCTCTCTTAGGAAATTTCATTTTTAACTTAGCATATTTTAAGAATTTGTAAAAAAAAAAAAAAAAAAAGTTATGTGTTCACAAAGGGGGAATTTACTCCTCAGCTTTATGGATTCTTTTATTTTTGGTCATACGTCTAATAAGATGTTGCATCTTACTAGAAAAAAAAATCTTTTTGTGTGAGTTAATGTTGAGCTTCATCAATTTCAGAATACGTTGTCCTGTCTGCCGTTTTGACAGATCACCAGACTAAAGATTGATCGCAACCCCTTTGCCAAAGGATTCCGGGACTCGGGCCGAAACAGGTACAGAATAAATCCTGTCGGGAGTGCTTTGTTTAACTCCTTGCATCTGTTTCCATCCATCAACTAAACCTATTCATTATTTCAAAGGTTTTAACGTTATGTTCCGAAAAAATATGTATAATCTTCGCTTCTAGGCCAGAGGAGTGCTCTTGTGAGGAATGCGTCCGGTTAGGAAAACCTGCCTTTTATTCCCGACAAAAAGATGTTTTCTTAAATCTCACCACGGAGTTCTGTCGCTTAACCACATCTTGTGTTCTTGCGCTGCCCTTTAAATAGCCGAGATCCACAGTAAAAGAAACAACAGTGGGAACAAAAGGATCACTGGCTTTCTCCAAAGAACACTGTGTGATCGCTACCAACATTTTTCAACTTGTTGTTGTCAGTAACATATGTAGTCAGAGTCACTAGATAATATATTTTCAGGCGCTTTTTTTTTTCCTTCCCTTTTTTTATGGCAAGAAGTTTCACAACACCGTGACGACTTACTGATATTAATCACATTGCTTTTTTAATCAAAGCAGATGGAAGTGTGTGTGCAGTGACCTCATTGTGACCTTATGTGCTACTTGTTGCTTATCAATGTGTTTTCCAGGCATATAGTGCCATTTTATAGTACAATAAAGTAGCTATATTATCTTCAGTTGTTATAAAATTGCCATATATGTGTCAAATATGACCTTAAATTAGGCCTCTGTCTCTTTAAGAAGCTCTTGTTCTTTCTGAAGCTCCGCCTTCAGGAAGTCATCACAACATGGCTCTTCTATTAACCCTTTAGCAATATTTTTACCAGCGTTTCACTGAGAAGTAGCTCCTATAATGAGCTCAGCAGATGCTCAACTCCACCAGGTGTTTGCTAATTGCTGCTGGTTAGTCTGAAGGAGCTGAGTGGGGGAGTCACAGGGGAGAGATACAGTTTCAAAACTCAGAAACTTGGAAATTAAAGCTCCAAGGAGGAGCTTCGTCCTCGAAGGCGGAGCTAGATCCACCCTGGTGTTTTGTAACAGCTGAATGGTTGCCATGGAGATTAAAGGATCTTTCAAACATGCATAAAAGAATCAAAGCAAGGCTTCAGCTATGTTTCTCATGAGGGAATTACATTATAACACGATGTAAAGCTCAAAGAGGTTGATTTTTCATAATACTGCCTCATACTAGGGATTAGATTGGGGAGATTTATTAATATTTATATAAAAAACAGAGGCATTAAGTGGTGCATCCACAATCATCTTCCTGGATAAAACACAAATATTCAGTTTGGCTGCCTGGTTTTTAAGTGTCAGTGATTTTAATGCACAGTATGTTAATGAGAGTCAGGCTGCCTCGCTCTTCTATCAGCCTCAACTTTCTCAGTGTCTCATAGATTTTTATTGGCTTCTGTGAACATGACAGGCCAGTGCAAACATGACGACAGTTTAAGGGTTCATAGCATTGTTTTATTGGGATGTACAGGTGAGATTTTTCAATAGAATAATAGTAATAGACGTATTACTCAGAGATTTCATTTATGATGTGCTTTATATCTTGAGAACTCAAAGGACTGCAAAGGTCTCAAACAACAACAATAAACACAAGAATACATATTATTTCCATCTGCCAAGACAGGTTAGCGATGTCCGACGAGTGTGAAATAATCTGTTCTTGTAGTAAAAATGCAATGAAATGTGTTTTTTATTGAATTTGCATGAAGGCACAAAGTGATGCTGGCAGTACATAAAAAGGTAAGCGCTCCAACAAGTAGCACATAAGGTCACAATGAAGTCACAGAAGCAGCAGGTCATCTCTAAGGATAAAAATAATGATAAATTATTTTTGATTCAAAAACTCAGAGACGCGACACTTTAACCTCCCTCTGTGTTTTTACTCCTGTGAGGCTCCCTCACGTTGATCTACTAGCTTTAAACGTATTTTTTGCTGCTTGCCTCTCTTCTCTTCCTCACATTTTGATTTGATCTTTTTTTTGTACTCAAAAACAGAAAATACAATTTTCTGTTTTTGTTTGACTCCCAAAAATGAAAATGGATTTAGAAAAGGGAACGCACACCAAGCGGTGGAGCGAAGTTTATCATCGCTGTGGTATTACTCAGAGAAAAAATATAGTTTTTTCCCTCTTTAGTTGGTGATCATTAAGGTTATGGCTTGTGGTTCAGCTCTGGCACCCGGCACACCCGTTCCAAGCCCTCATGACCACCTGGGTCTGCTGGTCCGTCTACCTCGCCGTTTAACCGTAAATTCCTGCCCAGTTGTAAAAACCCTTTATTCATAGAAACCATAAATAAATCCAAACACTTTCAGAGCAAAAGATTTGGTTATAAAAATGCTTCTGGAAACAATGGCTTTGTGTAACAGAATCTTCCCTCCCTTTCACCTCGACTAGTCTAGACTTTTTTAAAATGTTGTTTTTTTTTGTTTTTTTTTCTGACCTGCAAATCACCACATCAGCAGGGTTATTAACACAGTCTGGACTCCTCAGACGTCGTACGAAGCGCCTAGCGAGTCGGGCGTTACTGTGAAGCTCCACATGTTCTGTAGGACGTCCTCGCCTGCTCTCCTCCAAATCCATACAGTAAAGGTTTTTCTCACTACGTGCAGAATAAACGACGTCACTGAAGATATCTGCTGCCCTCCTCTGCCTCTTCCTCCCCTCCTTCCAGTCTCTTTTCTTTCGAGCCGCCGCGTCGTCCGTCAGGTCTTTGAATCCCGATGAGTATCAGCGTGATGGAGGAGGAAGGGAATGAGAGGGACGTTAAACCCGCCTCACATGAAAGCAGCCTCCTTCATCTGGTCCGCATTATTAAGCGCACAGATATTTGAGACATCTTTTTTCATTTTTCAAACAATAGGCCGTTTGATTTACGAACTGGCATCGGAGTTTTATTGCAGGGGAAGCAACAGATGAAAAGATAACAGAAAGTGAGATATTTGTCCGTGGAGAGAAGCGAGGGAAAATGAATTTGTCCTCACGTGCGGCTTCGGATTCCAGCTCTGCAGCCCTTCTGTTCGCTTCGCATCCCTCACCGCTCTGCTAACCCTCCCTCAACCCTCCGGTGGTCTCAAGAGACCTAACGGGGTTTTTTTTGTTTATTTTTTACTGTTAGGCGGGGTCGCACTGACATTTGTCGTGCTCCTCCTGAGCGTCACGCTAACACAGAGGGAGGGTTGAAAACCGTCTGAACGCTTCATTCTTTCTTTTTAACTTTGGTTAGTGAAAATTACAAATATGCAGTGCTAATATTTACAATATCCATTCAGACCTCAGAGAAAGTTTGATGAGTAACTTTTTTTCTAATTCAGAAAACTTTAAATTCCTTCCTCTGAAGAGCCGCACCAATCAGAGTGTGTATCCGTGATTTGGAAACCGTCGATCTGCTAATACCGATTCTACCCCATCCCGGTAGAAAAAAATTAAAACACAGCAAGAAATGAGCATCAAGACATGTTGTGAACACCTTAGGATGGTTTAATGTAATCATTAGCCTCAAGCGTAATGTTTTCTGTGTTTTTTTCTGCATTTTTTTCTTCCACTCAACTTCCAATTGCTGTGGATACGGTGTTTTGCGAACAGCCAGCTGGTTAAACAATGATATTAAAAAATCATACGGGCTGGACAAACGACAACGAAAGGTTCCCACCAATGAACCCGACACACGGGACGCGACGACGACAGCAGCAACAAAAGTTTAACCTTTTTCGACTTTCTTGCGTCGCGTAGCTAGCCGCGAATGTATGAGCTCAAAATTTCACAAGCACAAATTTCACTGGTTGTTCAGATGGATGAGGGCAATCGGCTTTTGACCTCACAAGTTCTACAGGAAATAAAGGCGGAAGAAGTGACATCACCGCCAAAATATGACTTTTATAACTTTTAAACAAATACAAAATGATTTAAAGTTGACATTCTCATGCATCATTTGCATATTCCATTAGCAATTAGCTTAGTTAGCACAGCTAGCGTTGCTTAAACAGCCGACCTTCTGCTTACATCTGAATGTAGAGATTTTTACGGTAACATTGGGATTTCTAAAAGGTGCTAACATTTAATTTAATGGTTCATAACAGTTGAGCAAGCATGCTGTGCTTCTTCTCAGGTCCTGTATTCCTTCCAGCCTTCCTGTTATGATTTTTAAGTTTTGCTCTCTAGCAGCCTGAATGAAGTACAGACGCGTCACAACATGGCCAACAAACAATTCAAGCTTTTTCCTTCAGTTTGCCTCCTCAGACTTCATTTTAAAACACTTCACTGATAGCTAAGCTAAGTCTTTTAGTTAGGTGCATTCGCTGACCAGAAAATAATTGGATTTATCATTTTCAGACTGAAAATTCTTGGATTCTGGAAAATCTCTCCGCTCTGCTCTTTATTTTGGATTTGGCTTTTTTTTTTAATTAGCTCATTCCAGATTGAGTCACATTTGAACAAATATTTAGGTTTTATTTTATAGAGCCTATAGTTTATATAACACCAAGTAGTGTTGTATCAGCGGTTATGTTTTATTGTAAGAGAAAAAGAAACAAGAAAAGGAGGACTACGGTCCAGAGCGCACATAAAAACCTGGTTCTGGAAGACTTATAGTCGACTTTCTGGATGGCCCTCCAAAAACCCCGACCTCAGCTATACTCGATATTTGAAGGCCGCGCGTAAAAGCCCAGTCCATGTCCGGAAACCAGCCGATTTTAAACGAACTTTACCGCTCGTTCCAAAAAGAAAGAGCGGTAAAACATCCTGCCAGGCTTTAGCCCAGTCCTGCCTGTTCTTTCTAAGGAAAATGTTTTTTTTGTTTTTTTTAAGAAGTTAATATATATTTTCTTTTTTAAATACAACGATTTGCTGCCACTGACCTCGCAGAGAAGAAAATATCAGAGCTGAAGGCAGCAACTTTTTATTTGGAAAAAGAGAAGTCAAACATTAAAAAACACTGTGGCGTGCTTCGTTATTTAAGCCACTTTTAAACTTTAAGGAGCTAATATTAGAATCGGATATGAATTGCATAAACAGTCGTCGGGAAAACGCAGTTATTGCACACGTGTTTACGCTGTAGGAGCTAAAGGAACAGCGCGGCTACTTTTGCACTGGAACTTTATCATTTCCTGCATCCAGTGGAAAATCCATATTAATGAAAAGGGCAAACCTCCACAGCCAATTATCACATTAAACACCAGCCCTTTTATTTAAAAAAATATATATTCTGAATTACCTACTACATCCCAATATAGATCCAAGCTGGGCCCGGCGGTAACTGGCGGAGGTGTCTTTCTGCTGGTGTCCTGGTGAGGCGGCTTTACGGCCTGCCAGGAGGACACAGCTCATTTATTGTGTTTTGGTCCCACCGCAGCATGAATGATCGCAGTCAGATTAGCGAGGCGCACTAACGAGCCGCCTTGCTCTGGGAGTTAGCAGGCCTAAAATAACAGCGGCCGGCGCTGGCTGCCCCCCCCGGCAGCGGGCCGGAGCCGTGTGCGCCGGGAGGTAAATCAAGCCGGACAGAGAAGCATGTGCAGATTCAAGGAGAAACGTCACCTCGGATTTATGTGCGCAGTAAAAGGGAAAAAAAAGAAAAGAAAGAAAACTTCCTCCTTTTTTAACGGCCCTGGTTTCCTCCAAGCAGACGCCGCCTCTAGTTGGTCTGACGGTTTTCGGTCAGCTGCCTCCGACTTCTCTGGCTCTCCTGTCGTAAGCGCTCAGGCAGAATCCATCACTGTCCATCTTCTTCTAACTCGTCGTTTCGTGCTTTGATTACCTGTTAAAAGCTTTCCAGACTCACCGCGTTTGTTTCTAACCTGGACTTGAAATTAACTATGACGCCATTTAAGATATACGTTTTTGATTTAGAGTCATTATTAACCGTCTCACTGTGTGTATCACGAATACTTAAACAACAAACTTAAAATCTGCAATACAATCTCTTCAGATCAGTGAATGTAAATCATTTTTATGAGTTCTGTTGTCCAGCGAATAAATTTTGCTGGACGACATTCTAAGGAGCGTTTGATGTCGCAGCTGTAAGAAATTTTAAATATCCAAAAGAAATAAACAAAATAGCAGAAACAACAGATAAAATCAATTATGAAGTCTCTGTAAAAAAAATAAAATAAAAGAGTCACTTTTGTCATCCAGGGTTTGATAGAAAAGAGAGAAAATAGAAAAATGATAAATCATGCAAAAATAGAAATTATTCAGCTCATTGTAACTGATTTCACAATTAATTGATTGATTTATTGCGACAGGCCTGGGAGATGCTAGGAAGATATTTACTGAAAAGTCTACAGTTATTTCCATTATTTCACTTTTTCTAATCAAACAAGCAAAAACTCGCCAAGTCTCATCCTGCTGACATACGTTAATTATTGCATTCACAGAGCCTCAGTTACTTACAATTGCTTGTACAGTTACAGCAAAGTTTTTACTCATTTTATTCTTGTAAAAAGTCTGTTTTTTTAAAGTTCAAATTAATACAAATCCACATTTTGAACATTTTTAATTAGTTGCACATTCTTTTGGACCAGAGTCGCTATTTTTCAGTAACTATGCAGTAGTTTTGATGACATTTTCCCTGCTGCAGTGTTTTTATTAGTTATGAATAAAATAATTTAAACTGAACAGAAGTCAGTTTAAATGCACTGGATGTAATATGTGTAAATATGTGTAGAAATAGGAACATTGTTGCTGCAGACCTGCCTATAATATGCTCCTTATTGATAGCAGCGACACCCAGTTCAGTAAATAACGGTTCTATACAAACTAATGTGGGAAACTGGTGTTATTTCATCTAAATATTTAGAAAATGACTTTTCTACTCTAATACAGGTCAGCCTGTTATACAGGCTCAGGGTTTCTCTCAGTGTATTATAAGCCTGGCGGGCCTCCAGGCTTTCCTTGTGCCCCCACCAGGCTAAGCATTGCTTATTTATTTAAGTCTTTTTAAAATGTTTGCATTTTAAAGACTTTATAGTTGGTGTCCAGGTGTTAATCTCCCAATCTTTCAATAACACATGATTATCAAGTGATATTTTCAAATTTCCTGTCAACTTTAAACATTTTTTAACTCAAAAACACGACGGACCGCTGGATGAACCTTGTAGACCCATTCATTAAATTAGAATACTAGTGAAAAATCACTTTATTTCAGGAACTTTATCACTAAGTGAAGCACATTTTATAAATTAACTACACATAGACAAATGCTTGAAAGCCTTCCTGTTAATTATGATGAAAAAATATTTAAAATCAGAATATAACACCAAACAAATAAAAGAATAACATTTGTTAACACAGAAATGCAACCTTAACAAAAAACATGTGTAAAAATGAAACAGCAGACATTAAATTCTGTCCAAACGCCATAATCAAAATCATCATGAATAATTCTAATCAAATATGTTATGATCAGTGTTCCAGTTATTATGAACCAAAGGCAAACAGGTGGGACTTTAGCCTTGATTTAAAGGAACTCAGTGTTTCACATTTATCGAATATGGCTGCAACCTTCTCACAGGACCTTACTCCAGAAATGCCAAACTTCTCCTTTGTAACATCAGGACGTCAAAGCGCCTGAGTTACTTTGCTGAAAGTGAGAAATACCAATGAGATCTCATCAAAAACCTTTTATCTTGAAAGAACACAGGCACAAAAAGCCTCACCAGGAAGGAAGACGGCAACTATACTATATATACCTGTATACTATAAAGGTAGAAACAAAGTAAAAGACTCACCCGATGTAAACACAAAGCAGTGAAACGTTGAACCGAGTCCCAGCGCGTCGTCACTGGACGACGCGCTGGGACTCGCTGTAGTTTCAGACGTCTGACCTGAAGCGTCTCTCTCTCTCTCTTTCTTTCTCTCTCTCTATCTCTCTCTCTCTCTCTCTCTCTCTCTCTCTGTGTTTCAGAACCGGCCTGGAGGCCATCATGGAGACGTACGCTTTCTGGAGACCTCCTGTGAGGACCCTCACGTTTGAGGACTTCACCAACATGCAGAAGCAGCAAGGTTCGCTAATCTATGTTCACTTTCCGAGAGAAAATCCTTTGGAAAATAATCTGTCAGCTAAATTCAGTCAGTCAGCTTTTAATTGTGTTGGCGAACCTCTTGGTGGGATTTCATCTGCTCCAAAAAACCAGACGGGAGAGCGCTGGCAGCTCTTACAGAGTAAATTTAATTTATTGTGAAGGTCAGAAATCCATGAGGTGACTCACTTCACTGTGAGTCATTATATTTGTGTTTCCCTCAAGCAGGCCAACAAACAAAATATTTGACGCAGAGAACGAGCTGGAGAAATTTGACGATTTTGCACCTGAAGCAAACAAACCGTAAAACAGAATTTTGCTTTCTTAAAACTTGCCATCCTGGGATTTTACTGTGTGCTTTGCAAAAATTAACATTTTGCCACATTGAAAACCGCAGCGTAATAGTTGGGTTTGTCGAAAGTGTTGCATTGTTTTTAAAATTTCTTGCTGAAAAAAGCGAACTGCTGAAATTAAAAATTGTTTGCAGCATTTGGACTCGGTTGAGTCAGTTCAGTACACTGCAAAAACACAATGTCTTAAGACACTTAAAAATAAGACAACAATAAAATTTCAGCACAAAACAAGCAGCTTGCTTTAAGTCAATAATTTATTTGTATTTATGAAAAATGACTGGATATAAGTGGAAATAATCAGGACATTTTTCCCATTATTTGCTCAAAACAAGCTCCTATTTCTTGCTGAAAAGTTGCTTATAAGTAAATTTTGTCTATTTTAAGTGAACTAAGATATTTGCAATAGAAGCTAGAGTAAAAAATACTTGGTAAGATTTTGACGAACTTAACAGAACTGCTGCTCCACGCAGGTGAGAAATCACCTCATTAGTCACATCGCTAGTTTTTGATTCCCTTCCACTTATTCCTGTCACAATAAACAATAAATCAATTAATCGCCTGATAAATTAAAGCAAGCTCAATCATTTTCATTTGCACGATGTATCCTTTTGCTCTTTCTACCAAAAACTGGATGACAAAAGTCTTTTTCTAAAGGACAGTTTTGTTTACAGAGCCATCATGATTCGTTTTATTTGCCGTTTCTGTTGTTTTGTTTATTTATTCTGGGTATTTAAAATGTCTTCCAGTTCCAGTGTTTAAACGTTCATTAGAATTTAAAGCTTATTTAACTTTGAGAATTTGTCCTTGCATTATTATTATTATTGCCATTATATTACCTGAAGATGGTCTCGATACAAGAATATTATCGTTTATCGCGATAACTTCCGGGACGATTTGTCGTCCAGCAAAATTTCTTATGGTGACGGGCCTGACTAGACCTTGTTGGGCTTTTATTAGTAAAAAAAATAAAATAAAATAAAAAAGTTGAAAAACATTATTTTTTTCTATTTCAAAAAATAGGGCACTTTGTTGGCCTATCCAAACATTTCAACACAATACACTGAAGTTTACGATTGTAACATGAAATAAGTCATCTTTACTTTACCTCGTGTGTATTTCATCTGTTTCATCTGTTTCTTCACAACCTCTTGATTTTTGCGATCCGCTTGGGGTTACAGCGCAGCGTGTGCACGCACCAGGTGCGTCGCTGTCCCGACGTGAACTTTTCTCTGCATTTTTCCGCCCCCTCCTCTCGTCTATCATCGCTCACTGCATCAGCCATGCCTGTCCTTCACTTGAGCTTGGCCATGCGCCGCTTTTCTGGCGGGTCCGCCTGCGTCTGCTGAACTTTTCACACCGCGCGCAGGCCTCCGGTACGAAACCATTACCCTGCTGGCTTTGGACCGCTCCGAGTCCCCGTCAGTACTGCGCTCTCTCTCCCCCTGCGGTGTCGCCCAAAGCGAGGCTTAGTAATGGCTCATTTCAAAGACCTCGCCGCTGTGGAGTAGCTTTTTTTCCCTGCTGACTTTTTTTTTTTTTTTTTTTCCTCCTTTTTGTGTAAATTACCACTGGAGGTCAATATGACGTGATGCTAACATGTGTTTGTCATCCTAAAATTCCTCTGCCGTAATTAAGATTTAATTAAAGTTTTTACACCGTCTTTGTCACCCTGCACGGACCCCGTTTTTTCTTTTCTTTTCATCTTTGGCATAAAGGGTGAAAGCGCGCACGCGCTGCTTTCACGTCCTCCTTGAAGCACCTTGAATCCTGCTGACCGGAGGAAAACATGACATCACCACGCTATCGTTCTCTCTTGGCCGAGCGGTGCTGGCTGTATTATCGAAGGCATATGGTGCAAAATCACAAGAATCCCGGGCCAAGCAAGTCCTGGACCATTTAGCCTCTCCTCTCCTCTTCGTTCTAGTTTCAAGCTGAATTTCTCCGACAGCAGCGGCGGCGGGAACTCCTGCCAGAGCCTCATTAATCGAAAAGTATGTGATTGATATCCCACAACTATTGTTTCACTCCGAGAGGCCTGACTTGTGGTTATCGTCTGCTTCAACAACGTTGCGCTTTATGTGCATCTTACGTGTGTTTGTGTGTGTGTGCGGAGCGGCCATGTTGACCAGCCAAATGTTTAATGGTCCCGCGCCTGATGTGGTGTCAAGGACAGCTTGAGAGAGTAAAAGTTGCAGCTATTCTGAGAGGGAGAGAGTTAAAGAAAAGAAGAGTGGTGTGTGTATTTAAGAGCCAGGGTTTTGTTCAGCTTACATTATCAGTCTGATTCAGTGCAGGTGTCCAACCTGGACATACTCCCTGCTCACAACCACTGTGAACCAGGGATGTCCTGATCGGGATGTTTTATTTCTATGTTTTTGTGTGTCCGGTTCTGATCGGGATTATTTTAGATTAGGAAGCTGTTGATTTTAGTGTTTTGGCTGTTTTGCAGTTTCCTGGAAGTTTGCTCCAGATTTGTGGTGCATAGAAGCTGAATGTTGCTCCTCCGTGTTTGGTTCTGGTTCTGGTGGCTGCAGAGCAGAACCAGAACCAGTTAATGATTTTTCTTCACCTTGGATTTTAAGATGGGTGCGTTTTTTGTTTTTGTTTTGTTTTGTTTTTTTCTCGGCCATTATTAGTTCATGGTCTACGAACCATTTTTACTAACATTGATCTTCTAACTGGACTTTCATGTTAACTTCTCCTCAAATCCCAGTTGAATACCGTGGAATAAATCTGCAGGGTTTCCCCCAGAAAACTTTCTAAGCCCGGTGCTCGGGTTGCTAGGGCAGTCATTCATCCAGCCCGCCACCATGTTTTTGAGTTAAAAAATGTTTAAAATTGACTGGAAATTTAAAATTATCTCTTGATAGTTATGTGTTATTGGAAGACTGGAACATTAATACCTAAACACCAACTATAAAGTCTTGAAAAGGGCAATACTTAAAAAGAAACTAAAATTAATAAACAATACTTAGCACAAGAAAAGCCTGGTGGCCCGCCAGGCTTATTACACTGGGGGAAACCCTGAATCTGCGTTTCACCAGCTCTGTCTGCGCTTTGTTTTCCAGGCGGCAGCACCGGGACGTCTCCCACCACCTCCAGCACGGGGACGCCTTCTCCATCCGGCGCGGCCCACCTCCTGTCCCCGTCCTGCTCCCCTCCTGCCTTCCACCTGGCCCCGAATACGTTTAACGTCGGCTGCAGAGAGAGCCAGCTCTGCAACCTGGGCCTGTCGGAGTACCCCGCCTGCGCCCGCAGCAACATGGCGGCCCTGCAGGGCTATGGCGGCCTGGCCGACGGCTCATATGGCCGCCTCCAGGCGGCAGGGGGAGCCGTGCCGTCCGCCCAGCCGTCCGAATCCTTCCTGCCGCAGAGGACTTCCTCCCTGATCGCCGCAGGCATGCAGGGCGGCGCCCACGGCTCCCTGGCTGGCGGCGGAAGCGGTGGAGGCGGCGGCAGTGCTGCCGGCGGCAAGATGGACGCCTATGGCGGTCAGCTGGGCTCGTTCCCGGCCTCCCAGCTTCAGTACATGATGCAGGCCGGTGGAAGCTCCGGCTCCGCCTCGTCTTCTTCGTCGGGGTCATCTCCGTCCTCCGCCCACATGTTCGGCGGCGGCCACCACCATGTGCAGCAGGGATCTTACAACGCCTTCTCCCTCCACAACCCCTACAACCTGTACGGATACAACTTCCCCGCCTCGCCTCGCCTGGCCGCCAGCCCAGAAAAGCCCCAGGGGGGGCTGCTCTGCTCCTCAGCGCCCGCCGGCGCCTTCGCTGAGCGCCAGTACCTGCCCAACGGCGGCATGGACACGATGCACATGATCGGCAATGCGGCGGGCGGCCAGCAGGGCGGCAGCTCCTGCGACGGACGTCAGTACGGCTCGTCCTCTCAGATGTCCATGCACATGGTGTGAAAACCGCGACCTCGACCTTCTCCACGTCGCTGAAACGATTTCAGGTGAAAAAAGGGAAGGAGGAAAAAAAACTGCAGTTGGTGAGTGTTGGTTTAAACCAACAGAGTTCACCTTTCAGAAACACGCCTACCACTCCAAACGCAATAAAAACAAAAGCAGGTATAAACTTCTATTTAATTATTTTATAATGATCTTGACAGCAGCTCAATGTTCTTACTGTTCGAAGGCAAATTTGAAGAAGTGGAAATGGAGTAGAGAAGGAAGTCTATGTGTTACGGTGCAATAATAATAGAAACAGCTCCAGTGTCATCCAGAGGTTTTTTTTTTTATTTTTATTTGTTTTTACTTCAACCAGCGCTTGTGCCGTTTCGGTTGAGGGACGTCAAAGAGTCAACAGCTCTGTGTGGAGTTTGAAGGCTTTGGACAGAATGAAAGGGACAACTGGACAGCACCAGTGAGCGGTTCACTGCTGGAGGTGGAGGACCTGGGCGCGGTGGAGGCCGCTGACGGAGGAAAACAGAGCCGGTTCTTTTCGCTGTACAGTAAAATGTGAGAACAGGACTCCAACCAGACAGCTTCACCCACCTGTTTTCCGCAAAAACTGGAACTCCTCACAATGTTTCCGGGATTTATGTGATTATATATAGTTATATATATGCATATAGTGGAAAAGGATTTGCCTCCTTGCAGATTTTTTCTATTTTTATCACACCTAAATGTTTCAGATCATATCAGACAAAGATAACCTGAGTAAATACAAAAATTAGAATCATAAAATGACTTTGGGTGTTTCCACACCTGACGGTCCGGTAGATTCATTTGGATTTGTTACATTCTCAGCAGTTTGCTTTCACACTTTGAAAATCTTGTTCCCCTCCTCGCCTGTGGGGGCACTGCACAAAGAACTAATGAAGGGAACAACACCAAAACTTCTAAAGAAGACACTGAGCACAACTTTGTCCTTCAAAAATGTAAGTAGCGCCACATTTTAGTGGTTGTAGGATTTCTTTCACATATTTGGTGAAAGACCACAAGCCATTTCTCCCTCTAGAGCTAAACACAAGCGTTTGTTCTGGTTACCCATAATGCCCTGCGCTACAACCTTTTGTTGTAGCGCAGGGCATTCTGGACATTTTGTTTCCTGCTTTTGGAGCGATTTCCGGTTCACGTCCACTTCAACCGTACAGACCTCGGTTTGTAGGGGTTTGCTTTTTTGACTAGTTTCAGAGTTCGATTGCGCGTTCACACCTCCCCAAATGAACCGGACTTTCTAGACAAACGAACTAGAGTTTGAGTAAGTGCAAAACCTTTTTAGTAATGACGAAAAGACGCAATTTCCCAATTCTGGTGTTACCATTTCCCTTTTGTGGAAATTTGCAGTCTACAGTTTTCCAGAACAGCTATGGATCCAACTCTTTCAAATGACAGACTTTTGATGAGCTTCTCAATGCACCAGAACCAGAACTTTGTGATGCACACCTGGCTTTGCAGGAGCCGGCTGCGCATTGTCCAAGGTGGCCAGTTCCGTCAAGTAAGGTGTGTTGCTGCTGTATGCAAACTGGTGTAACTGGTGTGATACAAAATGTTTCCAATGGAGTCTTTTTTAAAATGCATTCATTTTGATATGGCCAAAAAACAACCTTGTCCTACAGAAAATATTTATCAAAAATTGTGAATTTATTTTATTTTTTTTCCAAAATTCCCATGTTTCCATTAAGCAAATTTATTTTCGCAATTCCAGTTTGTATCCATAGATCAGCTTGTGACCTTTAGGGTGAAGGGCATTTGGAATATGCAGCAAGACAAAATCCCAAAGCTCCAAATAGTTTTGGATAAAGACTGTGCTTAAATCTAACCAGCATGCTGCAGTTTCACCTTTTGCTCGTGTTTGAAAACTCCTCAAGGTGGCTGAATAAAACCAGTCTGTGAAGTCAACCAGAACTCTTCGACAGTGATATCAAAGACTCATTGTCCCATAATCTTGGGCAGTAGTGGCTCAGCAGGTTGGGGTTGCCCATGTAGCCAATGGGTTGCTGGTTGAGACCCCCACCCAGTCTGTCTCAGACTTTGCTGTTGTGTCCTTAGACAAAACGCTTCACCCACTTTGACTGCTGGTGGTGGTCAGATTGAATTTCAGACTCCCTTCTGTCGGTCCACATCCAGAGCAGATGTTGGTTAGCTTCGTTGTAGCTATGAATGAGCGAATGACTGTAGCGTAAAGCGCTTTGGAGTCCTCTGACTTGGTAAAGTGCTAACAAGTGCAGGTTGTTTACTATTTTATTGTCTTCAGCCAGCTGTTAGTTTTAGAGGTCAATGATTTTCTCATGTTGGTTGGATAGTTATTTTCATCTTGGTTCACTAAAGTTTCATATAAAACTCAGAGTTAAAATAATAAGACACATTTAGTGTGTCAAAAAAAAGTAAAAATAGAAGAGCTCTTCCAGGAGACAAACACTTCTTCATGGTATTTTATATAAATATATATATATATATATATATATATATATATATAAGAAAAAAGATGGCAAATGCAATCAATATTATAAGCTTAAAAAGTTGTTGTGTGAAATGTTGAATAATAAGCAATACTATAATAAGAGAGTAAAGTATGTTGTGGTGTGTACTAAGATGTGTATTTAAGAGTTGACCAGTATAGCAATGTCACCTATCTGTTATTAAAATGTGTGCAAACGGGAATTAGCAAAGTTAATCTGTTTTTTTTCTTTTCTTTTTTTTTTGGCGTAGTTGTAAATACAAGTGCCAAGCACATGAAAAAAACTCAAATAAACGTTTATTTCATGTATGAAGATCGGATATGTTTCTTGTTTGTCCGCCGAATGTTTTCATTTAAAGGGGCAGTATTGTGTAAAGTCGGCTTTTTTGAGCTTTAGATCGTATTATAATGTTATTCCATGCATCAAAAACATATCCAGAGTGTTGATTTGATTCTTTCATGCATGTTTGAGAAATCCTTTCATCTCCATGGCAACCACTCAACTGTGCAAAACGCCTGGGTGGACCTAACCCCGCCTTTGAGACACAGCTCCTCCTCTGAGTTATTGACCTTCGGCCTCACAGAGCAGCTCTCACCTGTGACTCCTCCATTCAGCTCCTTCAGACTAGCCAGCAGCAGTTAGTAAACACCTGGTGCAACTGAGCATCTGCTGAGCTCATTATAGGAGCTACTCCTAAGTATAATGCTTGTAAAAATTATGTTAAAGGGTTAACAGAGGAGCCACGTTGTGATGACTTCCTGAAGGCGGAGTTTCAGAAAGAGCAGGAGCTTCTTAAAGAGACAGAAGCCCAATTTCAAGGCGCTAAGTCAGGAAGTAATATTTATTTTAAGTTATATTTGATATATGTAGCATTTTTATAAAAACTGCCCCTTTGAAATCAGACAGAAAAATAAAAAGATTATGTATCTTCTTAGATGGAGAAACGATCATAAAAACTTTCGTGTCTAACTCAACTCTTGCTCTCTATGCTAACTCACATCGGTTCTGCTCTTTGTTTTGGTCGATTGAGTCTTATGAAGTAAGCTAATCAGCAGCCACCAAAGACGAACAAAGACCCAAAGAGAAGCAGACTGCGGGCCTTGCCATTTCTGATGAAGATCTGCCATTGCATAAAACTTATGAAATGACTCAATCAAACAAGAAAACATCCTCTGCCTATAAAACGCAGCCATCTGCGATGGTCAGCAGCCAGGATTTCTGTAATAAGCCAAACTGAAGGAAAGGAACCCCCGAACCCTGATGGTTCTGTTTATGAAGCAAATAATAATAATAATAAAAAAAAAGAGACGGACTGAACGCAATCAGCTGCACTGCTGTTCTGCTTGAAGCATATAAATATGGCACCTGTTTTTAAACACAGAGAAATCCCCTTGTAATCATTTAAAGCTCCATGAAAGACAGAGGGGGAAAAAAAGATGAGCCCCGCTCCGTGGTTCCCCTCTTGTTGCGCAGGCACAAGCCCCGTGATTTTAGCCGCAGCCAATCAGCATCCATTACACGGATGTCTCCCGAACAGCTCTGTCCCGTCACTTCCTATCATGAGCGTGGCCTCAACCATGAAATATCATATCTGAGCCAGCATCAGAGAACGAAGGGGGGCGGCGGAGACAGCGACCAAACTATTAGAAACACCTGTTTTCCACGCATGACTCCAAATAATGAGCAGCGCGATATAACAAAGGATGATTTCAGAATTTGGCCTGGCTCCATCTATCTGGACATTATTTTCGATAATTATTCACATTATCTGTCTGTTATGTCTCGTTCCACTAATGTTAGGAATCATCCAGCTGCTCCCACACATCTTTAACCCAAATTTACTTCTGGGTCTTTGGAATCAGAAATGTAATCCAAAGCAGGTCCAGTTTTTTTTTTTTTTTTTTTATAAACCGCAGCTATCAATCAGGGACCTAACAGGAAAAGTATGGTTAGGCATGAGTGGGAGCCTCTGAGCCTTTTATGGTGGCGTCTTCAATTAGAAACAAAACAAGCAAAAAGCTCCATTGACTGATTGATGGTTCAGTGTGCCTGGACTGCCATAAAAGCAAAATAACTGAAGATCCAGGCCGCGGGCGTTTTAATGAGATCCTCTGACGGAGATGACGGTTCTGGGCTCAGACGGTGAACGGTATCCCCCGTTCACCGTCAAGAGACCTGAACACATCTCGCACATTTTCAAAGGCCCAGAAGTTGCTCTCCGGTGAACCGAGCCGAATCCCAGGACGACCGAGAAGAAGACCTGGTAAAAAAAAAAGAGAGAGAGAGAGAGAAAGAGAGAGGGAGAGAAAGAAAAAGACTTCTGGTTTAATTTCTGAGCTGCATGCATCTGGTTTTTATAAAGAGTGCAGGCTTATATCACACACTTTGATTGGGAATTCTTGGTAAACTATTGCCCTCTTGTGTTTAATCCTCTCTTGTGCTTTAGGTTTGGTCAGTAAATTACTGCAGACAGTAGGCAGAGGTGTTGCAGTGTGCCAGCATGTGCACTGGGACTCTAAAGCACCAGGGTTCAACTTGCAGAGGACCATCTCAGACTTCCTGCCATTTTGCACCTGCCCACCTTCTGTCCTCCTTAAAAAAAACATCTTGAAACTATTGTAGGATTGCTAGAGTCATGATACAGATGTCAAGGAAATGAATAGACAGTAAAGAGAAAAACAGCAGCAAGCGAGTTGCTGTTTTAGCTCGATATCTAGCAGGATTTAGTTAGCTAGCAAGATTTAGCTAGCTAGCTGTAGCATCAATCTGTGCTATAAATAGCATAGATAGCTATAGATAGTAGCTATCTGCAGCTAGCTACCTCTCCAGTCTAGCTAGACAGACAGACAGAAAAGTTAATCTCTACAGCGTTTCTGCTCTGACCGTCCCTACAGTGAAGCTCTGTAATGCAGTCCATGTGTGAGGTTGCTTCTAACCCTGGCGTTGCTTCCAGTTCTGCTTCCGAACACCGCCACACATAAAGAGCGGGATCAAAACATGTTTCCCCCAGCAACTTTTCACCGAAAATACAGGCACGATGTGGTGGTGAACTGAGCATTCTCCAACATGAAGTCATCTCAAGTCAGGAAGTGATAAAGAGGGGCACACATGGTCTGTGAAAAGTGTGGACCTGCAGCCAATAAACTTCCCAAATCTTAATTCAATTGAGGACCTGTCTCATTTTTCAAACAGGCAGATGGATAAACAGAAGCCAAAAGGACTTTGGTCAAATCCAAGCCACAGCCAAGACATGAAAGGGACACCATCGGTTAGCGTGTGACCCAGTCACAATTCAGCATGCTAGTTATGAGAAAGTTATTCACAGAGCCCGCATCACTGTGGACGCAGCACCAGTCCGCCTTTCCACCGCTCCATATTTCTCTCATTCAACCCGAGATACTTAAACTCCTCCACTTCCCCGACTCGGAGCAGGCACGCTTCCCTTTTCCGCCTTGAGCCAAGTGGGAATTTATATGACCAGACGCTCTCCAATCCGACTGAATCTGATCAATTTTCCAAATGATAACGGAATACAAACACTCTGCGATCAAAAAGACTAAATAACGACTCTGAGTTTGCCACTAAAACGTTTGTTCTAAATCTGATTAATTGTATGAGTTTAACTAATATGCAATAGAAATAGAGGAGTGCACGGTGGTGCCGTTGGCCTTGCAACAAGAAGGTCATGGGTTCAAATCCCTGCCTGGGCTCTTTCTTTCTGCATGTTCTCACTGCTCTCTCTGGCTGCCTCTGTTGGGTTAATTCATCTGCCTCATAGGTAGGAGTGTTTGTGTTGTGATTCTTCATGGTATTCATAGTCTTAGCAGGTTTCCAGACACAATATTTATACATGGAAATCAATCACTGTTCAAACATAAAACAGTTTAAAACATAATTAAAAGATGGTCATCACTGCATACCAATATGAGAAATAATTAACTTCACTAGTGCTATTATCAGTGTTACTGCTGTTTAATGAAGTTGTTACTGCATTATGGTATATTGATGTATAAATAATTTTAACGTTAAAAATGACTGATGCTTGTTTATAATGGCATGAATATATGAATGCTTGTTTTGCTGTAAATTTATTTTTACTATGCTGCGTTCAATGAAGTCAAACTCCACACTTTTAATTCAAAATGTTCTCTGAAAATGAATCAGTAGGAGCTAAACGGGCTTTTCATTGGTTTTCACTGAGGTAAACTGTTCTTACACGGTGAGGCAGAAGTGACATTCTTTCATTTATTTCCCTGACTATTGAACTTTTAATTCTTCATTTCCAGCATTACAGAACCTTAAAAAACTAATGCTGATTCCAAATAGATTGCCTGAAGAGCCTGTAAGGTGTGAACATCAGTGGATCCAAACACAGGAGTGGAAACCCCTCCGATGAGTTCTTGCTCTGGCAGCCGGCGCTCAGCCGTGGCGTGAGGGTCAGCAGAAAAACACCTCAAGGTAATTTCTCCTCTTCCTCAGGGGAGGGAAAAAAAAGATGTCTGAGATACGGAGGCAGGTGGTTCTGATAAAGACGCCCCCGGTCCAGATGGAGACAGGCCCGTCCTGTGCTCTCCCCCGGTCCCGTGCCTGCTGAGTACAAAGACCCCCTGCGGGGTCCAAATGAGAGAGGTCCGGTGCGGCACGGTGGTGGTGCAGCAGGTTCTCTGAGATCCAGCAGATTGGGTGACTGACCGGGCAGGTGACCCGGATACCGAGCTCCCCATGGAGCCTCCATGAGACGGGAGTGTGGTGTTAAAGGTACTCCGAGTCAAACTGTGTCAAAATGTAACTGATTAAACTCCCAGATGAGTTTTATTAAAAGAAACAGAGCAATTTATTCAGCTCAAGAAGAACCAAAGAAATCAACTGTGATCATTTTAAAACAAAGGAAACTGTTAAGGCAGGAAATGAGGGGTCTGGTTGGGACATTGACTCCGACTCTTCTGAGGCAGACCTGACACTAACCCTAACCCTAACCCTATACCGGTGAACTTGTGGTTTCTATCAGGTCCAGAAAATTCTGATGGCCTGCAAAACGTAAACGAAACCTTTTACTGTTTTGCACTTTTGCAGTTCATGTCGTATGTTACCAGTCAATCCACACATTCAGATGAAAAACCAATGATTTCAAATCATTTTTTAGTAATCTCTGCATTGTATTTTGTAATAAAACACATTGATGTGTCTATTAGATATTACTGCTGGCAGAAGATCACACTTACGGTTTGGTCAGAATCTCTGAACGAACGATTCAAATAGAACAAAATTTTAAATCGTCAGCAAATAACATAAATTCTGCACGTTGGTGTGGTTGGTAGCAATGTTGCCTTTCAGCAAGAAAGTCCCGGGTTCAAATCCTGGGGGGTTTTCTGTGTGGAGTGTGAAAGTTCAGATGGGTTTCCTCCAGCTTCTTGTTGGATCAACACAAAGTCATGAAACACTGGGAAGTACAAAGACAATGACTTCTCCATGTCATTGCTGGAGACACAGCAAACATTTTACCCATACATGTAAAACATTTGCATCTTTTACATGTATGTGTGGCAGAAAATCTTTTGTGCCAGACACTTTATTGTTGATATTTGACCAGTTTTATGCATATTTATCTCTTAAATACTGTGGTTAAAGTACATGGATGTGACGTTTCTAGCCTAGTTTGTTGCTGTCACATTCATTCAATTCAACATGTCACATTCAACATTTCAAAGACAGTTGATATATTTACACATTATGTGAAATGATGCCTGTGCGGGGCATTGCTAGTGAACAGAACAGGTTATCACTATGAGCAATTTCAATTCTTATGAATGTGCCATGAACGGCGGACCTCTGAAAGCCGTCCATTTGCAACACTGTTCACTTTTACAGGAAGTTTAACAGTGAAAGGGGAAATGATATGAACAAGGAAAGAGATCTGAAAGTATTCTTCAGTCAAACACACATGCCTTCTATAAATCACCTTTATTTTTGCTTGTCTAAGAAAATGCTACTGCGTCTCTGGGGCCTCAGAGTGTGTCTACTGTGCTGGAGTGTGGGGCTTGGTTTCACAGCAACCCTCGGTCACCCCACCACCCCCAAACTCCCCATCACCATCAATCTGTCCATGGGGGCCATGCATGCCGGTGCGTGTCTGAATGCGAGTTTGCGAGTGGCAGCTGCGCCGCTTCATGGAGCTCACCTGCACTGGCTGGGCAGAGGCCAGGGACAGATTCGCATAAATTTCACAGTGACATTTCCGAAGCCGTCAGAGAGCAAAGAGTCTGACTTATTGCTCTGATTTAAAAAAACAACAACAACACAGTATTGTGGTTCCGGATTACGCTATTAAACAACGCTGGGATAATCCCCGGTAACAGGCCTGTTGAAAGCTGAATCACACCTGCGCCCCATTGCGCCGCCCCGAAGATCGCGTTACGACGTGCCGCTCGGAGAGGAAAACAGGAAGTGCGGCTCCTCCTTCGTTCTTTCTTTCTTTCTTTCTTTCTTTCTTTCTTTCTTTCTTTCTTTCTTTCTTTCTTTCTTTCTTTCTGTGGAATCTGGAGCAGCCGCCCATGTTCCTGAAACCTTTGTCAAACAAAATAAAAAATAAAAAAACACGCTGAACAACTGCTTGAACTCTGCCAAGCCCTCTTTTTAAGTCCCTGAAATGCACAGCTGGAAAACAAAAGCTGGCCGGGGCCGTGTGTGCTGTGCGAACGGCTTCGACGTTTAGTTACAGTACGCACACGCGCGCACACACACACACACACACACACACACACACACACACACAGAGAGAGAGAGGCAAAAACCACATGAGTGAAGGCATACAGGTGCGAAAATCACCAGGAATATTTTTAATTATCTTAGAGTCCAGAACATTTGTCACATAATTTATTTTGATCA
>NW_006800241.1:421558-437727 GCF_000485575.1 Poecilia formosa | reverse complement strand
AAGCTTGGTAAACTTATGTGTTTTATTATTTAATGCTTATTCCGACCGGGACATTATTTGCGTTGCACAGCGCTCTCACTTCCGCCTCTGAGTTGTTGACGAAAGCTAAGTGTTAGCAGCATAACGTCCAAATTTCAAGTCCGGCCCTTGGAGATTTTATTGATTGGTGATACTGCCCGGGTTTTCATCGTTTTGGGGGGATCAATAAGTATCCTTAAGATGCCTGGAGTGCGGCAGCCTTTCTCCTCCCGGAGCTGCTGCCTGGTGTCCGGTGTTCAGAGCGAACGGCGGAAAGAGCTCTGCGGGATTATTTATACAGGTGAGCGGATAGGCTGAACACGGCGGGCAGCTGAGCAGTTGATGCTTACAGTGTAAGTGTAGCTTTACAGACAAAATTTCATATCATCCCGATCTGAACAAACGGATGACGGAGCGCATCGTGGCGGTACATGGCTGGTAGATGAGTTTCTGTGTGATGAAGGAAGGTCGCTAACATGAACACAAAAGCTTGGGCAAGGTTAGAGTTTTCTTCAGATCAAGCCAGCTATTATTATTACAGGTTAGCTTTGTAAACTACAGAAAAGTAACTGTTACGGAAGCTCAAATGTGGAAAAATTGGGCTGATGTTCATATCCAATAGTGACACTGGTGTGATTTACCAGTATTTCATTTTAGCAATTTTTTTTATCCGATTACTCTTAAGAATAATCGATAGATTACTCAAATACTAAAATATTAGTTTACAACAGCCCTACTCTCATACATACTTTCAGGTTTTATCTCAGTTATTCACCGCAGCATCAGGTTTTGTTGCTAGGACGTTAGCCGAAATAAACGTGAAAATGAATTGTTTATGAAGCACATGGGTCACTTATGATGCACCCAAAATTTTGTATGCAACATTTATTGGGATGAAGGTTGTGAAATCTAGTGATCAGGGCAGTACTGTAAGGCAGTGGTCCCCAACCCCCGGTCCACAGACCGGTACCGGTCCGTAGACCAATTGGTACTGGGCCATGCAAGAAATAATTAAATATTTTCGTTTTATTTGAGTCTGGAGGATCTTTTATTTTGAAAATCCTTCAACCGGATTCTCTCGGTTACTTGCGCNGTTACTTGCGCGCCAACACTGAGCCCACAAGCAGCAAAATGAGTAAGAAACAGATCAGATGTCTTTGGAAAGTTTCTTTGCAAAGGGGAAAAGGCCCAGAGAAGAGACGGGAGGATGGATTTATCCCGGACCGGTAGGTGAGTCAAACATTAGCAGCCGCTCTGCGTAACATGCGGCGACCGGCTGCTAATGAGGCAATGAAGCTTAAAGCTGCTTCGCCACTAGAGACCAAGCAGGCTGTGGATATAAGCAACACTTCGGGTGTCATTGTCTCCCATCACTCCCAGATGGGACCGTCTCGTTGCAGAGAAACAAGCTCAGGGCTCCCGTTAGTCTTTATCATGAGTTAAAATTTTCACGAAAGTGAAATGTTCGTTTTTGTAGCGCATCTGTATCTTATTTTGAAGGGATATGTAAACGTTACCATAGCGACCAGAGTCCGAGAGCGTTTGAGCAGTGGTTGAGAGGAGATGAGTAAAGCTTGTGAGTCTTAAGTCTGGTTTAGATGGCAAGATTTAAAGATTGTTGGCCGATTCCCCGGGCCGCAGCAAAATTTCCAAGTCCCGACCGGTCCATGGTAATAAAAAAGTTGGGGACCACTGCTGTAAGGTACATTTACCATGACTTAAAAGTTGATGTTCTTTTCTCCATGCTTCATTACTTTCTGATCTTAAAGTAATAAACATTAAATGAACTGTACACAGTCTGTGAGTCGCCTCCAGTGGTCAAATAATTGCTCACTGCTAACACAGCTAGTGGAGCCACTTCAAGCAACCAGCATGGTGTGGTGATTGAATCTTCATCCGTGGTCAAATCATTGCTACTCATTTCTGTAGTTTTTATATAAATTCTGTATTACACACGTGTGAGGTACATATGGTGTACAAAAAATTAGTGGCAGCCTTAGCTTAGCTTAGCTTAGCTTAGCACATACTGTATGCTGCAGTATCGGGTGCATGAGAAGGTCATGCTGGATCATCTTTTACTTCATAGCCTAGTTTTACTCCAAAGGCCTTTGAAAGGCTGACAGATAATAGCTTGAGGTGTAGAGAAAAAAAAAGATAATTTTATCTTGAGTTAAACACGCTAAAGAACATTTTGATTCAGATTTCTTTATTCTTCCTTGAGAGGCTATTTTCGAAAATAAAATAATGCTCTTCTATATTACTTCCAGAAGCAGCAAGCATAAAAAAATGTTAATTAGTATTACCTTTCTATAATTAAAACATAAAACAGTGACAAAAAAGAAAGTCCTGGGTTTGTAGTTTGAGGTAATGTAGTTTGTTATGTATGTTAAAGGTTTGAATTGATTTTTACCTCGACTGAAAATTTCCAGAAAGCTCCTTGGATGAGCGTCGACATCTTGTAGACACACATGGCTCTTATCACAGCTGTCAGGAGCTGAGTAAGGGATACTCTGCAGGGTTCGTCGATGGTCGGAGAACGTTTGAAAGGAAACTGAAGGTTCCAATAAGCAGATGGACTTCATTAGTTTTACTTCCTCGGAACAGATTTCACGATTTCTGAGAGAAGCCGACCCTCACCTTTTCAGAGTTGATCATTCTGCGAGCGTTCGCCGCCTGAACACCGTAGCGCGTCTTACAGTTTGGCTGTTTGGTCAGTTTGTTACGTTATCCTCCGTCTTCAGATTGTTTTGAAAGCCTGAGTCAGTCTGAGTAACGTGATTATTTCACTCCAGCAGGCTGCAGAGTCGGTTTAATCCCTCCCTTCAGAAACTAACAGCAAACAGATTTCACTGACCGCACATTAGTTTGTTGTTTTATGTGTTCTTGGACATGCATGCTTCATGACATCCAGAACCAGCGCAGGTGGCTGATGAAGATGGAAACTTTTTTTTTTTTTTTTCCAATTGGGACAAAACCATCAACCCATAAAACTTAAATCTTCCCACAAACCATTAGGTACAACACAAAGTGTTGGTCTTAGACAAATTGACAAATAAATAGTGATCTACATTGTGTTTTTGTCGCTAAATCTTTTTCAGTTTTTTTCAGCCGTGGACCCAAAATTAAAATAGGAAAATGGTTGACTTTCTTTGAAGGAGGAAAACATGCGAAACAATTTTGATTAAAGTAATGAGTTACTGAGGAAGAGGACCAGCGGCACTAAAAATAATAATAATAATAATAATGAAAGATTCCTGACTTTAATCTCAGAATCCTGAGATAAAGTCTGATTTCTTTTTTCCAGCGGCTCTAATCCTCTTCTGTAATTTACACATTTGTTAAAAAAAAACTAGACTATTTTCTATGTCTAAATTAAATATTTAATGTTCCATTTTTGTTGTTGAGCAGGGCGATTCTAATTTAAAACTTCTTGGGATTTTATTTGTTTCGTTTTATTTTTGTCCTTTGAGTCCTGGTGAGTTGATGATTTTGGCCCATGTCACTAAAACTTTGGACGCCCCTGATATACAGTAAACACTCAGCAGTGCCCTGAGCAGAGCGCCACGTTTTTTTTATGTCCGTTTTGTTAAAGTCGGAGAATCTCACACCGTGAGACATCTCCCCACGTCTTGAATCGCCGTTTCACATTTTCTCCTCTCGTCCTGTTTGCTCTCCGTTTCAGACCGACCGGCGTTTGGTCCAATGGGACGCGCCGGGCCCACACGCCCCGCTGTCCAGATTAAGACCTCACGCTCAGCCATCACTTGGACAACAGGTTGTGTGCGAACTGGTTGTGTTTCTGTTTCTGGCCTGCGCTCCTTTGCCCTCGCTGGCGCGTAATCCGCCTAAAGCCAATTACAACACCATTAGCCCGGTCGCCTTCCTGACAATGACAATGCAGCCTGCGGCGGGCCGGGCGGCGGAGGACGCTTCGCTCTGCTGCTCCTCTCTTTCTCTCTCTCTCTCTGCTGGACTTCATCCTCTCCCATGTGGCTGTTATCTCCATTAATGGCAGCAGCACTGACTGATATAATCTCTGTTGTGGCTACAGAGAGGCTAAAGGTGTTGAAAGACGGGTTCCTACTTTAGCAAAACGACTTTTCAACTGTGTTAAGCATCGCTGCTTCAAGGTCAGAGGGTCAAGTTGAGATGGTTTAAAACTCATCAGAGCTGCTGAGATGTTGATACTCAGTGACGTGTTTTATTGAGTGGTGCAGTGGCAATGAAGGCAAAGTCATGGGCAACTTTACTGTGTTTGTTTTGTCGCTTTTACTCCAAATGTTTTATGATTTGTCTCATATTTAAAGGGAAATTATGTCATCATTTTGGAAGTAGGTTCTGCAGTAAGAGGCCCTTTAGAGTCTGGATAATCTGGAGTTTGAGTTCAGTATTTTTCCAGCTCTGGGTATGTGTGGTAAAGAAAATAATGTAAAAAAATATACATATATATACTGTGTTTTTTTCAAGGTTTTTTACATTCTCATTTTCTAAACATGACCTTTCCTGCCTTGTTTGTGTCCTTGCTCTCTTCTAAATGTCCTTTATTCCCTTTCCTCCGTGTAGATCTCCTCTCTTCCTCCTGTATTTCCTTGTTTTATTCCTTTCTTCTTTCAGCTCATATTTCCTTCCTTCCTCTTTTCTTTGTTTCCTTCTTTGCTTCCTTCCTTCCTTTGTGTTTGTTCCTACTTCTTTCCTTTCTTTCTCAGTATTTGTATTTCCACTGCTTCAGATTCTTGTCTTCATTGTGTCCTTTCTTCATCTTTTCCATTGCTTCCTGCTGGCCCAACTCCATTCCTTCCTTTAATAGATTTGTCTTTTCTTCTCCAGTCTTCCTTCTACACTTCCTGTTTCTTTCTCTGTTTCTTTCTTTCTTTTTCTTTCTTTCTTTCTTTCTCTCTTTCTTTCTTTCTCTCTTTCTTTCTTTCTTTCTTTCTTTCTCTTTCTTTCTTTCTTTCTTTCTTTCTTTCTTTCCTTCTTTCTTTCTTTTGTTCTTTCTTTCTCTCTTTCTTTCTTTCTTTGTTTCTTTCTTTCAGTCAAAACGGTGGCTCATATTTCTTTGTGAACTTCAAAATGAATCTCAGGACTTTAAAGTCTGACGTTTTTTGATAAATATGTAATAAAATTATTTCAGTTAAATTTAGACAGGTGAAAAGACACTCCAGTGACTAACATTCTGCACACATTATGACTGAAACGCAGTGATTACAGTATCGCATTAGAAGGATAAAGGAGTTGGCGGCGCTGGTACACAGATGATCCGGTGGCGCACCCTGGCATTTACAGCCTGGCAGGGCGTGCCACCCCCCTCAGGACCGGGCACAAATGGTAACTCAGCGTCTCAGTTATACAGCCGTTGTTTCCTCTTCTGCCGGACGTTGGCTGACAGCTGACTCTGGAAATCCAGCAGATCTGTAGAGAAGTTCAAAACTGATCCCCACACACATTCCCTTGGGGAGAAAAGATAAGTTGACGTGAATGGACCGTAAACGCACCGCGTGGAAACGCTTCATCTGGTTAAATATATGAGTCACAGTCTCAGGGGAGGGTAGACATGCAGACTCATCCCACCGTGCCGTCGGGGTCCAGAGAGGACCTGAAGCTCTACCGCTCCTCACAGCATGATGTCACGGCTGACATCAGCACATCTCTGCACCACACTGACCGTCTCCTTGGCATCCGTTCACAGGACTCGGTGAATCAGAACCCAAATTTAATGCCAAACCTGATACGGTCCTAATCATTGTGAATATGTCTTCTGTCTATCAGTACCACTGTGCACATCTTCTTCTTTTTTATTTCCTTTATTTAACCAGGTAAACCCCATTGAGATCTAGATCTCATTTTCAAGAGGGGCCTGGGCAGAAGTCTTTAATAAACAGTAGCCTGGTTACAAAATAAAACTAATTAATACATATGCGCAGATGTAAACCATTTGAGATTTACAGATGTAAATCTCTGCTGTTAACGACGTATTCCTGGCCAAACAAAGCATGGTTACCATGGAGACACCTGGTAACCCCGACTCATCTAAGGGCTCAAAGACGTAGCAGCAGAGGGTTAACTTCAAGAGGCAGTGTGTTAGATTATCTAAGATGAACAACTGAAGCAGGTGGCACCCGTTTTTATCTTTCACAGACTTTCATAGTTGACGCAGATGTCTGAACACTATTCTGTCATCTTGGTTATGAACGGCCATGTTGTCCTCTTGTGATGTGATGGACTATCTTAGTGGAAACGTTGAGGCTGTGTTCACACTGAGGCCTGAAGTGACCCAATTCCGATTTTTCTTTTGGTCGTTCACACTTCCAGATATATGCGACCTGTATGTGAACTCCAGTGTGAACTGCAAATGACCTGAAAGTGTCCCGTAGAGGGCGCAATAACGTCACACATAGAGAGCGTACTCAGTGTTTGCAGACGTAAATGTGAATGCTAACATTGGAGCATAGCTTGCGATTTTGTAGTTGATGCAGATTAACAACTTAATCCTCATCATGATCCACCATGATTGTAGTTTTTCTTCCTGCTTGCACGTGTCGGCGCAGGATAGCGACGTTTGTTGAGCGTCAGACGTTCAGATTCAGCTCACATTTGAAAAGATCAGATAGGAATCTGATACCCAAAGTGGCCCGGGTTGCATTCGAAAAGAATCTGATCTGTGCTGTTCAGACGGTCAGGAAAAGATCAGGTACGGGTCGCATTAAGGGAAAAAAAAAGAAAAAATTGGAGTTGGGTTACATCGGGCTGCAGTGTGAACGCAGCTTTAGATCTTCTGCAGTAGTAGACCCCAGACTCTTGTGTTGTTGATCTGAGCAGCTGTTCAATCATGTCCAGCGCCTCAATCTGCTGTATTTTAGTTTTACTTCCTCGAGTTCTAAAAAAAATAAAATAATAACATCATTGCCATCTGTGGTTCATTAATCCTCCTGTGAATTTCGGTTTCCGTATCAGAAGACTTTCTTCAGTGGGGTTTCTTCAGGGTCTGAAAGGATCTTTGAAGATCTTTAGGGAAATTTCAAAATTTCAAACTTCAAGAGAGACTTAAATAATCCCAGATTGTTCACATTAGTTCCTAAAATACATTTATTCATATTATAAACTGTGTGGCTATTTATTCATTTGCTTGATGGAGGGGCGGCTATACAGTCACAGGTTGTTGTTTTTTTCTTTTGCAATGTTATCTTAAATATTGAAGGTCCTGGGTTGCTTTGCATTTTCTTTACATGTCTCCCTCTAATTACTCTAAACTCCCCTGAAAGTCCAAAAAGATGCAGATTAATTGGCTTCTTTGAATTGAGAAATGAGCTTCTTATGTGCATCGTTGTTTGTCTTGCGTAATGTTTCTCTGTGGGTTTGTCCAGGATTTACCTGCACACTACTGGACAGCACCACCCTAATGTATATGATTTTATTTGCATAAATATTACCCAGTAGGTCAACATCTGTTAGTTTTCATGACTCATGTACATCTTGAATGTAATTAATAGGGCTATGTTTATTTATTTAATGTTTCTTACTGAAACTGGCTGTTACCCCATTGAGCCGTGTTGAAACCAAGAACATCACATTCTTAAATAGTTACAGACAGAACTCATCGTGGGCTTTTCGGTTCTCTGGGATACATAATTTATTTATGACATATTTCAACCGTGGAAAGATAACAAGTTTAGATTTTTATTTGGAAGTGGATCAGCTGGACTTAAAAAAAAACACCCCAGCAGTTATCCAGAACATCTGTGTGCTGCATAGTGCGCAGCGTCTCGTTTTGCTCTGGGTTAAAGTTGAAGCAACAGTTTTGGAGCGGTGAGACATGCTGCGCAGATGCCTGGATGTCCAAGTGTAATTTTATATTTCTCTCTTTTTTTATTTCTAATGACTGAGTTGCCAGCTTTAGTTGTATAGGTTACTGAGCAGGCTCTGTGGGAGCTATCTTGTTACTGCAGTTCGTGTGTGTGTGTGTGTGTGTGTGTGTGTGTGTGTGTGTGTGTGTGTGTGTGTGTGTGTGTGTGCGTGTGTGTGTGTGTGTGTGCGTGTGTGTGTGTGTGTGTAGAGGAGAGGAAGGAGTCCACAGAGTGACAGTCACAGCGTTTGTTGAGTGGAAAATTGCCCCTAAAGCTCCTCTACTCACCTTTCGCAGTGACAACATTTAGCACAGTGTGTTATAACCCCCCTGCGCCCCCACCCGTCCACCCTCCCCTCCCCACCTCTCGCCCCCTACCAACATTTCCCTTTTAGGATTTTGCTAACAGTTTTCGTCGGGGAAGAAGGCTAAAGTGATTTTGCAGGAGTAAATACTCCAAGCAGATGGTCCGACATGACAGGAGATGCCTCGGCCTGAGAGGGCTGAGGGGTTCTGTGGGAGATACCGACAGGGTCCCGGACCAGCCCCCACTGCGTCCGAATGTGACAAAATGCAATTTGGAATTTGCCGGCCCCTCCGATCCAAAAATGGACCAGGGAAGAGAGCATGTGAGAGGAGCGATGGCATGTCCTTCGCGCTCCGTTCGAGCTTGGGTGACAGCTGCGATGTTTATAGGCCGGCTTCGATGACAGTGAGGGGGGTACGGCCCGGCTCTTTGCAGACAGGAATTAGGTTTGTCATCAGATTCTAAAATCCTTCTGATTTATGACATTTCCACTCCCGTTTTCCCCTCCACCCCCTTTGACCCCCGCCGACAAACACCCAGCGGGGAAACGATGACATTCGGCAAAACTGTTTGTTTACTTCTTACTTTCACCACAAAGGATCAATTTCCCACATCAACATGTGCCGTGTCACATCACATTAAGATATTAGGATATTAGCTTTGACACAGAAACATTGTAAGAAACTCTAAATGTATTTAATATGCGGCTGTGAAATCTTTTTTTAACCTCTTTCACTTTACGAGCTTCTTTAGGTTACCCATTGATACTCATCCATTCAGCTTACGGATGCTATCACTGTTTTCTGACAGTGTGAAAATTGATCCGTGTGACAGGTATGTCACAGACAGTCTGCTTTAACAAAGTGAAACTCAGGAAACTCAAATAACAGTGCTGTGTTTTCTATATTAGTTGCATTTAAATATTCAAGAGAAAGCCAAATTTAATATCAGAACTGATGGCATGAGTAAATGCAAAATGCTGTTTCCAAATAACGACTTCATCTTTTAGAAAGAAAACCCATCAAGCATTTGTTTACTACATGGCAGAGTTGTTCTAATTCAGTTTCAGATCAAGCCACAGCATCTTAGTCAGATTAAGTCCTGGATTTTACTTGCTCCAAAACTTTCTTTTTGTTCTGTGATGTAAGTTTAAAACGGGTATTTTCAACCCAGTTCTCTGTTCGAGGCGGTTTTACATGATGGGTTACAGGTGTGGAGGAGCACAGCTTTAAAGTTCACTTTTAACACGGCATAGTGAGATTATGCCTGGGCTTTTTTTATTTGCAATGTTTGAAAGGTAGTCATCGCTCTCTCAATTATCCAGTTTGTAAAACCATCTTTTCAAGCTGACATTGTCTCCATTTTGTCTTAGGTAAGAAAGGAAAACGTTTGGTATTTCTTAACGTACTTCTTTTGACGCATTGTGAAAGAGCAAGTCATTTTCTGAAGATTTTATACACATTTGCTGTCATTTTTCTTATTTTAGGTTGACGTTTTTGTTTTTGTAAACTCAAAACATTACTTTTTTTTGTTTATTGGTAGACCATATCTGGATTGTAGGAATTTACTTCGTTCAGTTACGAAACAAAGTGGGTACAAATTGGCACATGGACGACGCCTCTTCCTTTTCCACCCAAAAAAAGTAGAGTATGAAACCATCAAATTGACAGAATGGCGACAGGATAAAATGACTAGCGCTGCCTCTGTGTCACCAAAACCAACCCACGGCTCAAACCGGTTACTGTCAGCCAGTTAATAAGGGTGAGAAGCTGTGACACATTTTTGTGGCGTGATCCACCTTTAATAACTCCATGAGAACTTTATATGTGGAGCACTTTCTTTAAGAGAAATGCCACCGATGCCTGGGATATGGTGCGAGGAGGCAGGTTTACAGGAGGCCTCTGGGCAGATGACAGGCGGAGTTTTATTTAGAAACAGAAGTTGGGAAACAACTTAATTAATTTAACACCAGACAGTATTACAAGTCTTAGACCCAACGCGGTTCGGTTTCAACCTGCCTTCAATCCCCTTAAATCTTCCTCTGACTGATGTTTCCAAAATGCCAACCGTGCATGCAAGCGCAACACTTTGGTGGTAACATTGTATTTAGCTGATGCCGAGGCTGCTGGGACATGTTGGAAAGATCAAAATCAAAGAGAATTTATGGAAAGACGTACCTGGATGAAATTACTTTGACCAAAGGGAACCCGTCACACGATCTTCACTGGGTGGGTACAAATCGACACATGGACGGCGGCTCTTCCTTTCCCGTCCACAGAAAGTAGGGGATGAAACCAGTAAATGTAGAATTTTGATTCTAGATTATAGAAAACCGGCATGTTAATGGTGAACAATGGTTTTTTGTGGGGATTGTGTTGTCTGGGCTGCATCACAGTCCTGATTGGTTCTTTGTCATTTCTTCTTCCTTAATTGCTCCATTCTGATTGGTTCATCTACATGTTTTCCTGATTTACCTGGAAGCACTTCCTGGTTGTCTGTTTTTCTCACTTTGAGACGACAGACTGTTCCAGTTCTCACCAAAGTGAAAAGACACAACGCTGAACTCACCATAACATCCCACGTTAGTTATTTTAAATGTTTACTTCCTGTACGAAACTCTGTTAAGTCGAGTTTAAAACAGGAAGTAACAAAGTAAAACACTTCCTGTTAACCTTTAATACATAGGCTACTATCATCCTTCAGAACTATTACCAACAATAACTGTACAGAACCTCATGGCAAATCAACTCAGACGTCTGCAAAAGCTGCAGAGATTTAAAAATCTACCAAGTTACACAACACAAGCAATGTTTTTATCGAATTGTCAAGAAAATGTTGTGCAAACTTTTCAAATGTTGCAAAAAGAGAAGAAAAAAAGTGAATGAAGCATCTTTCCATCTACTGGTTCAAAGCGAATCAACCAGGCGACACAAAGCGAGATCTCGTCAGGAGTTGATGCGATACATGACTGTAATTACCAAGACATAGAGTTTGCAGACTAGCCTGGATCGCACATCTCAGAGCAATGAAGAGATTTCGAGCCGTTTGGACTTGGATATTTTTTATGTTTTTTGCCCCTTGTGAGGCACAGACCAACCAGTAGGTAGGAAGGTGTGGCAGGTCAGAACTTATACAGAAAATGTGTTTCCATCTCCCCGTTAGCATTGTTGACTTTTTTTTTTTTTTTGGAAAAGCCAAAAAAAACCATCATAAGCGAGCATAAAAACTTTTTTTTTTTTTATAAGTTTTAAAATTGCAAATTTTGCTGTTTCTGTCAAACTTTTCTGGTACCATATTTCAAAAATATGCATAAAAATCATTTTTTATGTATTGTATTCTTCTGCCCAGTCAATTGGGCAGAAAAATACAAAAACTACAGAAGCATAAAATGATGGGCCTCTACTAAAGTCTTCGAAAAAACTATATGAAGGGTTGGTGTTTTTGTAGAAAATACAGATTTATTTTAGTTTTGTACGGTTTTTATTCTTCCAATGATTTTCAAATTAAAAAAAACTTCCTTCATACTGAAAATTGCCAACTTGGATTCTTCTCTCAGTAAACACATATGCACCGAACAGAGTTGGGATTTGCACCACTCCCATCAGCGCTCTGGTTTGTGCGTTCTCTGACTGGTTAAAAAATATATTTTTCAAAGAAAAGCAGCACCACATCCTGAAACACTTAAAACCAAGCGCAGGAGGCGCTTTGTACACCGATTGGCACAGAGTCTTCAACTCACTGAACTCGTCAAAAAAACATATCACAAATATTTGTGACATTTCTTAGCATTTGTGGGGGAAAAAATATCAACAGTGTAAAGTTTGGTATCCACACAGAAACCAGTCAGTTTACTCTTCCCTCCGTTTTCGAGTTTTCACTGCAAACGACTAGACGCTTCGCGGTCTGGGAACCTTCTCGCTGTTTTCATTCCTGCTGTTCTTCAGGAGGAAAGCAAGCAGGGCGGCATTTTCTCACATCTTAAAAAAATGACACCCAGCTATGTGACACTTCCCCTCTCCTTATCGTGGGAATTTATAAGCTCTCCTTCGCGCCAGGTGCCGTGGCCGGGAAATGTTCGCGCACACACACGCAAATATACACTTACAGTAGAGATATCTGTTAGCCATAGGAATCCTCAAACAAAAACAACAACAAAAACGAATACAGACAACAGCGCTGCTACACCATCTTTAGCTTATATCTTCAGCACATATAAGATGTCGCACTTTCGAGGGAAATAAGTATTTATTTCAGCTCAGATGAAGAAAAAGTGACAATCACAAGCAGCAGTGCATGAAGTTGTTTACCAGTGGAACAAGCCACTGGCTCGGTTCCCTGTGGCCCGAGCCGCCATTCTCTGTTGTCCTGCTGCTAACGGAAAGCAATTCACAAGCTGTAAATTCATGGCAGGTATATAAATCACGCGGCGGGCCCAGTGGGGCCACGGCGGGATCTGCAGACATTTGGCCCCCCGGGGGTCAGTGATGCCATTCCAAACCCAGTCGAGTCGTTCCACCACAGAAACAGGTTCACCACTTTTAGGGTTTTTGGAATAAACTGTAATCCGATGCAACTTCAGGTTCTGCTACAAAGTTATGTTTTTGTCATATTCCTGTCTTGTCCTTTATTAAGTCGTACAACGCCGTCAGTACGCGGTTAGACTGTAACTTCTAGTTGTAGACGGTGCAAAGATGCATCTTTACATTTCAACACGACTTGTTTAGAGCTACAAATGTTACATAACATTTTTTTAAAAAGACCAACAGCTGGAATAGTACATTTGTTGTCACAAAAAAACCACCACTTTTAGGGTTTAAAATGAATAAAAGGAAACTTTTTGCTAAAAACTAATAATAAAAATGCATGTTTTCTATGGCAGTTTTGGAAAATGATGTGAAAAAGATAATAAGAAATGGCTACATGTTGCACTTCTAGTGTCATCCTATTAAGAAAAATCAATGCATATTCCATGAACAAAACGGAAAAACGGCTAAAACTTGCACTTGTTATATTCATGACTTAAAACCATATCCTGATGTAAGCTGTTACCATGGCGACCTGGTATCTGTACAACCAGTTGTACCTCCACATTGCAACTCTTATTTTGAAGAATAAAAGGAAGCCATTCTTGTTTTACCGAGTGTTGACAAAGTCCAGACCTCTTTTTTTTATAGAAATTTATTTGACATCAAATTAGAAAATGCCTGGTGTGGTACATTACATTAATGAAAGAACAAAACACACATCCACATATACGCGGTTAATTATACTCATTCCTTGAAGTCCAGACTTTTCTACTCTGTGATCATCAGATGACAGTTTATCAGTAAGTAAATTTCCTCTCTACAAATAGCCCAGCTGGACAATGCTAACTTTTTTGGCGCTCTCACAATCTCCAGCATCTACAATATCAGCCATGTGCTGCGAGTGCAGCTCTGTGAACAGATTCTGTCCACAGACCTCCAGAAAAGCCAGGCCAACCCCCCCTAACCCTCCCAACCCTGAGATATTTTGGGCCGCTGACCCCCTTCTCTTCCTCTACACTCTGTCTCTGCTCCCGTTTCCCCATCAATCATCCGCAGAAGGTGAAGTGAAAGCGAACAAACGGCTCCCTTCCCAGGACAGACAGGCCGATTATCAAGCCGGTGGCAACAACTTTGCGACTTTTCCAAACGGCCCGGTGCTCAGCGGGACGTTTTGGCGAATGTCGGCTGTGAGTCTGCCAGCTGACAAAAGCTAGCACTCAGCAGAGTGTGTGAGTAACCCCAGCCCCGTCCGATGGGGCAGACGTCCACACCAACAATTACCGCTTAATAAATCAGTTCCCCATTTTAGCACCTTGATTCTCCTCACAGAGGGGTGCCTACAGGGCATGACATCTTGGTTTGCCATGTTGTCTTTGCTAATTAACTGTTCAGGCAGGTGTAGAGATCGCACCGAGGGCCTCTGCTGAGTGCAGGCGTTAAAGTTGATGGATTCCCTTTTCTAAATACGTCCGGTAACCTTCGCTCACTTTCATCACATCAGACGGATAAGTTTCATAATAATAATACTTTTTACTTTTTAATAATGCGTGTGGGTGTATTGATTTTGTTCATGTGAAATAAACAGGAACTGAAACATGATGGGAGAACTGATGAAATGTTGACAGCAATAGTAGCTTAAGTGATCATTTGGTAGCGTAAGAGCAGCACTACTTCAACATGTTTTTACTCCAGTAAAAGTAAAAAGTTACCCAAGTAAGAGTAAAAAACTATTTGGTAAAAATACTTTCTTTGGTGGAAACCAAAATGACAATAATTCATTTAAGTAACAAAACAAAACAAAAAAATCAGACCAAAGAAAATTTTTCCAAATAATTTTTTTTCAATGTAAAAACACAAAATGCAGGTGTCTCTGTCTGGTGAATCTTTGGTTAAAACATTTTTTAACCAAAGTGCTTTTCCATCAACATTAAGAAGTGATTGACTTACAACAAGCTCCTGCATCTTGCTGAAAAGCTACTTGTAAGTTAGTTCTCTTATTTCAAGAAAACTGAGATATTTCCATTAGAAACTAGACTAAAAATACTTGGTCAGTTTTTGTGTTTTTGCAGTGAATGTCCTTTCATCAGGCCGTTTACATCTGTTCTCAGGAGCATTAGACCGAGAAGTAACTCGTATAATGAGCTCAGCAGCTCCACCAGGTGCTTGCTAATTGCTCCTGGCTAGTCTGAAGGAGCTGAGAGGGGGAGCCACAGGGGAAGGGCAGCTCTGTGAGGCGGAAGCTCAGCTGGATCCGGGCGCTGCGAGGACGAGCTTTTTGACTAAACACATGATCTTTTTATAAAGTAAAGCATTTTGAACAGCTTTGACGCTGAACCGAGCTGTACAAATAAATCTGACTTAACTTTAAAGCATTTATGCATCCCAGGAATGGTTGCCACGGAAGATTAAAGGATTTCTCAAACATGCATAAAACAATTAAAGAAACACTCCAGGCATGTTTTTCCATAACATCTTCCCCTTTAATGGCTGCGTTTCTGTCTCTGAGAATAAACATTGCCACGACTTCCTCCACCACCATGAGACGATCGTCTTAAACTCACCTCTGAGTGTGGAGGACAGCTCAGACGTGTCCTCTAGTGCTAGAGCGCAGCACCCACCAGCCAATGCCAGCAGCATAAAGGGCCTCAACACTAAACAGGATTCAGAATCAGACCCATTTATTCACTTCGTACATAAACAAAGCATAAAAGGCCCTTTAACAAGGTTCACGATAAGCTTCTAAGGATGTTGTGTGATCAAGAAAACTGGAAAGCTCCTGCGGTCATAATTCAAGAGCGTTGCTTCAATCCCACCTCCATGATCCCCCTTTGACTGCAGTGATTAATGTCCAGAGAGGAGGGCAGAACAACCACTGTGTTCACAACGGCATGTGTTTGCATGTGTGTGTGAGAGAGAGGAAGAGTGTGTGTGTGTGCAGGAGGGGGTGAGTGGGAAGAACACCTGTGCAGAAGGCAATCTGTCTTTGTCTGCATAATGTGACAGTGACCCCCCAGATGAAGGTGAGTGTGTGTCATCTCTCTCAGTGTGCAGGAGCAGGTGCTCTGGGTTGCTCTCAGTAATGACACTTGTTTTGTTCGTGTGTGTCTGCATGTGTGTGTGTGTGTGATTTCCACGTTCATTAAATATTTAAAGAATCTCGCTTCTACTTCTTTAACCACAAATTTAAACCCATTTGTGAACAGACCTGTCACAATAATCAATAATCAATAAATCGCAAACTCAGTAATTTCTAATTTCATGATATATTGTTTTACTTTCTACCAAGAACCGGATGATAAAATCTTCCGTCTGGAGTTTTGGTCTCGACTGAACCTTTTTTTGAAGGATAATTTGATTTCCTGAGACTTCATAATTTATTTTATTTGCTGTTACTGATGTTTGGTTTATTTATTTTGGACATTTGAAATGTCTTCCAGTTCCAGTGTTTAAATGTTCACTAGGATTTAAATTTTGTTGA
>NW_006800241.1:409194-421548 GCF_000485575.1 Poecilia formosa | reverse complement strand
TTGTTGATCTTTGAGAATGTGTTCTTGCATTATTATGCCATTATTACCATTATATTACTGGCGAATCGTGTCAAAACAACAAAATTATCGTTTATCGCGATAACTTCTGGGAAGATTAATCGTCCAGAAGCATTAGTTATCGTGACAGGCCTAACAGTGAAACTGTACTTGGGTAAACTTCAGTCTGTTCAAGATGCGTCTTGTCTTTGCACTTTTCTTTCTGTTCGTTACAGTTTCTTTAAATTAAATGTTTGGCAAAAAAGTTGCTGCTGTTCAGTCAGGCCGGTTGGAGAGAATCGGAGCTCATGCATTTGCAAGTCTTGCCATGGGTTCTTGATTGGACTTAGCTCTGGACTTTAGGCTTTTCCAACACGTTCTTAACATTGTAGCTCTGGCTGCATGCTTATTGTTGTGTTCAGGTTGGGAGGTTTTTACCTTTTACTCCGGTAGTAGCTCTTTTCCAGCCGCTTCCATCCCCTCTTGTGTGTGACTGTGGGAATGATTACAGTTTGGTTTTAATCTGACAGGACCGAGCTGCATTGATGGACATGTCTCCTAGACGACTTGTAAAAATGCAAACAACATTTCTTACTGCTTTCTATCAACAATGGTGTCCTTCTCATCACGTCTACATAGAGCAGATTTTGTTGTTGTTGTCCTGTTGACCCCAGAACGGAGCCATACAGCAAACGCACACTGTGCGCCTGAGGACTGTTTATGCTAATTGGCTGAACTCTGACGACAACGCGCTGCTCTCTTCCTCTCTCGTGATCTTTCCAATGAAACGCAGACGAAGTTCACCGAAGTGTGCAGATGTTTTGTCACAGTGTTTAGTTGAATCTGATGCAGATTATGGGTGGAGGATGACACACGAGATAACCCTGCACCCACTGATGGCTGCACCCAGATCTCTCTGTGACGTGAATGAAAAAGAAACGTTGACTCTGTCTGAATAGGTCTGAAACAGTGTTTCTCAACCCTGGTCCTCACCGCCCCCCTGTCCTGCATGGTTTACATCATGCAATCATTTGAATCAGCTGTTCTGGAATAGAGGCACATCTAAAACATGCAGAGCAGGGGGGAGGTGAGGACCAGGGTTGAGAAACACTGGTCTGAAAGAAGGAAAGTTGGTTGACTGCCTCTCTTTTGTTTACGTCCTTTTTGTTTCCATGTATATTAGCTGGATTTTTGTAGATTAGCTCTTTTGTTTTTTGCTCTTTTGGACTTTGAGAATGTACCTTTTTCATCAGCCACCTCACTGAAATGTGATTTTGGTCACTGTATATATGCCCCATTTCAATAGCAGGTGTCCGCAAATAACTATTATGATCATGAGAACAAGCATAGATTAAATTTCCCGAGCTTCATCCCTGACGGACATCAATCCAAACCACTGCCGTTAATTCACAGGAACACACTCGGTTTGCTTCACAATAAAACTTAAATAAATCAGAGGTAACCTATTCGTGCTCATACAGTCCGGCGGGGGTTCTCACAACAGCTATTTTGGCCGACCTTGCCGCCCATCTAATATTTTATTAGCTTAAATGTTTTGTTGACTGCTACAACATTAGACGGTCTGGTGAAATTCAAGCCTCGTCCTAAACGCCACCTCTCGTTCTCACTTGGTATGCTCTGGATGGTCAAGTGGAACATTCCTGCAGGCCGCATTTCAGACTCGCTTGGCTCAGATCTGCTTTAATCACCTCATGGCAGAGCCGCGCGGGGATAACGTTTCAGTACCAGGGAAAGACGATGAGAGAAAAAGAGCGTGCGCGCGCGAGCCCCCAGAGTTGCTTTACCGCCACCGGGCCAGGGGAGGTTCCACAGGGTGGGAGCAGTTGGCACGCAGAGCGCTTTTGGGGGTCTGTTTTTATCTTTATTTTATTTTGGCACAGCAGGTACCAGCAGGATCAAATTTTATAGAAGCGCTGTTAAAGAAATTAATGAATATAAACAGCAAAACCGACCGTTTGACTTTGTTTTGAAAAGTGACCGTCTGGCGCGGCCTCGGTGACGCGCCGCGCTCAGCGTCATCTCTTCGACTGGAAAGAGTTTTGAAAGATGCTTCAGTGAAGTTGATGAAGACGGTGTCCTTTAAAAGCTTCAGAGTTAGCGTCTATGAAAAGCCCAAGCCACAACGGAGATAAATCTGGCTGCTCTCTTCTTCAAAGAGGGCCTGATCCCTGAGCGCCTGCTCAGCTCTGAAGCGCCATCGGCGCTGACGAGGGTTGGCAGCGCGGCTCCGCGCGGCGTCGTAAAATGTCGCTTATGCCATTGTGCCAATGTGCGCACATTTACAGCATTAAAACAATAAAGCGTCTGGACTGAGGGACAACCGTTAAGCTTTATTTGATTATGTTCTTACCTTAGGGCCTCATTCGCTTTCCGTTTAGACCACAGTGCCACCGCTGATCCCTGCAGCTGCTTGAAGAGGAGAGCGGCCAATATGGAAAACCTAATTACACTTAGAAAATTCCTGGCCATCCTGCAGTAATGCTACTGCTGTATGTTTAAAACTTCTGTAGATTTACACTGAAAATGTGGGAGGTTTCTGTGCTTCATAAATACTATAATGAATATTTTTAGCAGTGATTCACACTTCACTGAGTGAATTGCAAGATATTATAATCTATATGAGCAGTCAGTCCTTCTGTGATTGTTTGCCAGCATGACAGATACGTTTAGTATTTGAGCCTGAAACACTCACTACTCAGCATTGGCTTATGTGCAACTTGGAGGTGAGTGCGCTATCATCTAGTTAGGTGGCCTATTTCAAGAGAACACCAATTTATAAGGTCAAGAGGCCTGATTGTATGTATTGGCATATAGTGTGATAATATCTTTAACTGAATCATATCTGTACCTGGTAAGAATGGGACGTCCAGCCAGACTTCAGAAATTATTTTGGCGCTGTTGGTGGGATTTGTGGGAATGAAAAGAGAAATTTGTGTTTAATTCCTATTCATTGTATCCAACTGTAATGCATAATTATTTTTGCACAGATTATGTTTCTATTAGTCAGCAGTTTGCCCTGTACATTTCATTAATATATATCGAATATTCATGAGTATGAATGTGTTCGGTGTGTCATAAAAGCTAAACTTCTTTCTTGCTCAATTCATATCTACTTACATTTAACCCTTGTGTTTACAAATGGGGTCCAACCGACCCGTATCATTTGTATCACTTGCCTCAGTCCTCGCACGCACAAGGGTTAAATCAAAAAAGTGTTTGACCAGATGACAAAATATTATTGAAACATCCATAGAAGCTACTTTTAAAGAAAGAAGTGAATTTTGTTCAGAGATACAGTGATTTTTGCTCTGCATTATGAATATTTCACAAGTTCTGTCATCAAGCTAACTCAGAAACCGAACAGCAGGACTTCTAGGCCTCTAGGATCTATAGAAACGTCTCACTCGTCCATGTAGACGTTGTTCCTGTCCATCTGTGCATAAAATGTAATATCATACATTATTCCTGTCCCTGCCCTCCTCCAGGACTCTGTCACGCTGCCACCGGCCTGATCGCTTACAACGCTCTCACTACTGTCAGCAGGTCGTTACGTTTCCTCCAGACAACCGACAATTAGCTTCCTCCTAATTAATCAGCACTTTCCAGATTCCATCTGTCACACAACTTTGTCCCATTAGCACCCTGAAGTACTGTACGCTAGTTTTATGACGATAATTTAATAGCGATATAATTCAACTCGCTTCGTTTTTACTAATAGCTGAACACGACGAGCCGCCCATCTCTTTAGATACCGTGTTTCTCAGTCAGTGGTTCTGTGGAGGAGACGGCATGGAGAGTTTGAGAAATTCCTTAAAGATGCAGATGATTTTGATCACCTAAAGAGATGCCAGTCCGGCTTCACTTGCCTCAACAAAACGGCATTTCAGGAAAACAACATCATACCTGAGTTTCTGCTGCATCGGGACCTGATGAACTGATGAATGTCTGGTCATCAGTCTGCGATCCTAAGCTTTCTACGTCAGGACAACAATCCGAAGCGCGTCATTCTATCGGCCTCTGAGTTGTTTTAAGAAATAATAAACCGAGCAAAATGTTAGTTTGGTACTGGCTCAGTCAAAGTCTGGGCTGAATTTCAAACGAGATTCTGTGGCATAATCTTAAAAAGGCCATTCATGCTCGAAAACCCTCTGTTGTTGTCATATTTGAGAAAAGCATGGAGGTTTACTTTATTTATTTTTTGTTGCACAGGGAGTAAAAAAAAGGACATGCAGCTCAGAGGGGGTAACAGGAGGAACCGGCCGATGGACAGCGAACCCAGAGCTTATGTACCGATGAGACGGTGGAAAATGACATTTGAGGCAGGTGAGCTAATTAGGGGGATTTAGAGCAGCTGTGGAAGGGAAGGAGCTAAATTAGACACAAAGGAAATGAAACCAACACTGATCAGAAAAATAAACTAAAACAGAACACAAGAAACTAAACCTGACGGAAAAACTGAGTATAGAAAACGAACAGAATATGGCAAGACCTTTCGAACATAATTAAACAACCTGAGGGTCATAATAACAAGCGTATCCGACTTCAGAAAACTTTTCCATAGTGACGTAAAGGATTTACTGAGAGTTACCATGAAGACTTGATGGTAGTTTGTGCTGCTAACAATGGCATAAGCATGTTTTAGGCCTGGAGCATGTGTGTTAAAGTCGAGGCCCATGGGCCAAATCCGGCCCACCATAGCATTTTATATGGCCCTCTAGATTCTAGACTAAACACTAAGTGTGCTCAAATATATTACGTTATCAATAAAATCAATGCCGTTTTTATCTGTTTACTGCCAAATTATATCACTCAGTCCATCCAGTTTCTTGAGAATTATCGTGGAAATTCATGCAATATCAACAAACCGCAGCACTTTTTTGTACTAATTATTGGGAGTTTATTGCAGATTCTCCATGAAAATGGTCAAATGCTTTCTTACTTGTACTAAACAGCTGCCTCTGCCCTAACCAGTCCTTTATCTATATAAAAAGTCGCATTTACTGTCATAAATAATAGCAAATATCGCAAATATTTCAAAATTAGTGCCACAAACACTTTGATTTTTATTGCAAACAAATCACAAAACAATCATGAAAAGATGTTCAATAATATTTAATCTTAAGGATTTATTGATATTCTAACAGTTTGTGATCAGGTTTTATCAATACATTGTGGAACAACCGGCCCTTTAAGAGCATTCATGATTCTTGATTTAGCCCAAAACCAAAATGAGTTTGACTCTGCAGGGCCTAGAGGGCAATTACCACTTAACACAGGGTCGCTGTGGTTTAGACATGTTTCATATATTGCACATATTTTACACGCAGGTTGTTTTCTTTGTTGGACATGAAAACGTGTTTGGTAATCTCTGACGTTTAAGACTGACAGCAGAAGTCTGTAAAAGTGAGAAAACCGTTTTTCAAAGACTGGACAACAGATTACCTCGATCCTGCCTCTTACAATCCTCTGTGATTCCCGCATGTTTTACCTCTTCACCATTAAATCTCTGGCGAAAAGCAGAATCGACGTGAATCGTTGCCTCCTTTACACCAAAACAGGGCCCTTTTTTGCGCAGGCGGTTGGAGCGGCTCTCAACCGGATCACCTGCGAGCTGCATCAGCAGAAAATAGCTCGCTACGATAATCATTTCAAAAGACATGATATGAGCCTCTGCTGACTGATGAATAGCTTTGTCTGTAATTATATCTAAATTGATTTATGTGGATCCGTTTCCAGAAGGCTTTGGCTGCGCGTTGGGTTACACCTGTTCAGCTCCGTGGAGATAAAGATAGACCACAAGGTACAGCACACATGTACAATACATGGAGAACTACATAAATAGAAAACGTGCATAGTAATACAGCAGTGCAGTTTTAAGTGTCTTTTTTGATAATATTACACCCTGCAGGCGTGAGGTGAAAAAAATTACAAATAGTGTAAAGCAGGGGAAATTTTGCACTTTTTAATTTTTTTTTGTTTTACTCACGTTTTTGCCTTTCGAGGCAAGCACTTCGCTCCTGGTCAGCATTTTAAGCTCCTGTTTGCTTCTTGTAATATTAATAAAATAATAAATCTGTTCTATTTGTATTAGTGTATTATGTTTCCGGCTGTTGAAAGATTAACTATCCAGACTTGGCAAATTCCTGAATGGCATCACTTGCGGTCGCAATAAAGTTTATATTACCGCAGCCCTGGTCAGTTGCGTTTTAATGCGCTGCTGCAGAGGCCTTTCTCGGCGTCAGCGCAACCTTTGCCGACATTGAGTCACTCCCAACTCCCCCCGGCTTCAGGAGAGCGCAAATTACATCAGGGCTGGGGCTTTTCGCATTAAAGGCCAGTGGAAATCTGAGGGCACGATGGTGAGGAAGACCGCCAGCATGCTGACGGGCGGCCATCGCATGTCCCAGATATCGTCACATCACACGGAAATTCCTCTCCGCGCACATTTCATCTCGGCTTGCCGTTATTGTCAGTATGCGCTGCAACACATGTTAACAGGTGGCGACAATACTCCTTGCTTGTATGGCGTCTCGCTTGGATGCGGTCGTTGCTTTTGCTTCGTCCTCCTGTTGTGCTTCTGATTTTTGTTGAGTTGGGGTTCCTTGTGCCCTCCTTTCTTCTTAAAACCTCAAAATGTTTCATTAGGATGTCATGTGATAGACTAACAAAAAGGAGTGAATAACTGAAGCAAAAAGGAAAAGGAAGAATCCTAAAAAGCGAGGTATGGATTGCTGTTCAAACTCTTTAATCTAAGCCAATTCGGTACAGTCTATCTTTAGAAGTCATTATTAAAGCCCACATGTGTGTAATTCAGTCTCTGTATAAATCCAGCTGTTCTAGGAGGTTTATTAGAGAACATCAGTGATCAAACAGCATCACGGAGACAGAGGAGCACGGCAAACTTATCCGACAGAAAGCAGATAGGAAGTTATGGAGACGTTTAAAGCGGGGCTAGCTTGTAAAACAACATCCCGAGCATTGAGCGTCTCACAGAGCCCCGTTCAGTCCAACATGCGAAAACCTACCAAGACATGGCCATCATAATAAAACAGAAGGCCAGGGAAGGAGAGCACCGGTCAGAGACGCAGTTTTAGCTGAGGGGTGCTACAGAGAGCCTCCACCCAGGAAGGGGAAGGATCTGAACATCTGGTGCTATGGGACGAATGGCATGAAGAAGAAAGTCATTGTTAAAAGAAAGTTCTGTTTGCAGTTTGTCACGATCCTTGAAGAAAACCTGCAGTAGGACGTACCCAGAACACCTGACCTTGGATTTGACTAGGTTTGATCCGCCTCATCTGGCTCCTCTTAGTGTGGAGGAGCAGCTACTCTCAGAGCCTCTCCTGGTTGACTTCCCACCCAACGCCATACGGAGAAAACTCTGTAGGGTGGCCGCTTGTGTCCATGATCTCACTCTTTTGGTCACTAGCCAGAGCTCATGACCGAGGTTGAGGGTACAAACGCATGTCAGCCAGTAAAGTTGACCGGTACAACATCCCGAGACACTTTGACTCCTCTGCTTGAGGTGGGACGTTGTCCTTGATCACCAGAGAAGACACTCTACCCTTGTCTGGCTTAAATCAACTGGGAATTCATATTTACAGACCTTCCAATCTGACAGAGTCTGAGCAGTTTTCCAAAGTTTGGATACAAATTCACACCAAAAGACTCAAAATAAAAGGTGTTTCTACAAAGTATTGACCTCGAGGAACTGAATGCAAGTCCACAACTTTTCTACATTAATGTGATTTTTGAACACAGATTTTTGGTTTGTTTGTATTTTTTTTATCCATTTATAAATCACTATGACTTCCCTCCATTTACCCAAATTACCCTGCGTTGTGTTGTTTTACCACATAAAGTCCTTAACAAATAAGATATTGAAGTCCGTTGTTGTAATGTGAAAAAATGTAGAAAGAAGTTCTGCTTATGCTTCCTTCAGTGCCTGAGTAACGTTTTGCTGGTTACAGGGCACACTTTCATTCGGTCCACATCACAAGTCAGACATTTGCAAAAACAAACTTCCCATGTGCCCCAACTGAAGCAGTGCAGGCTTATCTAAATTAAATTGATCTAATTTTAAATATAAAGCCCGTAAATTTGCGTCTTTTGGTGTTTTTTTTTTCTGTACATAGTGATGCACATTCACACCCCAGATCCACGCTGGCCAGTCACAGAGCTGCTCTGTTGGCCTCCACCCCACTGCAGTCATTCACTCTGTCCTTCCTGCTGTTATCCTCCGACGCTGACGGTCACAACAGAGCGCCTCTAACCTTTAGGCTACCGCCGCTGTAGCCTCGGCGAGCCGCAGCACAGGAATGCACAAATCAAACAAGTGTGTTAAGGAGTCAGAGAGCTGGAGTCGTGCGGAACGCCGCGCCAAAGCTCACCCTGTTGGGGCCTGAGATACACGCAGAGATACCCAGCACCTGAGATTACATCTTTTTCAAAGTAAATAAATAGAATTATGATGTTTTGCTTGGCCGTCCACATTGTTTGTGAAAAGCCAGAGAGAGTGGTCCGTTCACACTTCAGGTGATAACTACAGAGGGTCTTTGTGAAAGGCCACATGCTCAACTGGGAACGGTCGTTTGCTTTTGGAGGCTTAGACTCAACTCAACTTTGTGTGCAAAGTTGTCAGGACTTGTATCTTGTTTACAGAGCATAACCTGTTTATGACCTATCCTGTAAGAGACGGTGTGTGTGTGTGTGTGTGTGTGTGTGTGTGTGTGTGTGTGTGTGTGTGTGTTCTGTAACTGGTGTGTTTGATTCAATATTCAGCTCTCTGTTTGTGCTGAATGAGGCACAAGAGCGAGGGTAACTTTTTGTAGAATATCAGACTGATCTGGATCGTCGATGCGCTTCCTGAAAAGTAAAGAGAGTTTGAGTTGATTAAGAGGCGACTCCAAGTCCAACGTTAATTCAATCTTAGCGGCACCATGCAAAAGTTTTCACACCCCTCCCACTTGTCCATATTTTCCAAGGTAACAATCATACCCTAATCACGCCTGATTTACCTCCCTGACATCCCAGCAAGCTGTGCAACGTTCTGCTCATGAACCAGTCATTTGATTGGTGAGGGATGCATCCAGAAGGATAGATGGAAGACGTGCGGGTTTTCAAACTTTTTACAATTTCAAGCGCCCGCCTTTCATTCCGGTCGCACTGCGTCACTACCATGTGGAATCAACGTTTACAAGCTACAAGCTTCACCTTCGCACATCTAGACACCAGTTTGTCTTTGCTTCGTCACTCAAACTGGACGAAGGGCATCTTTACAGATCTCCTTTGATCGGCCCATTCTGACACATGAATATAAGACATTCTGCCTGTAAGGTAAATGCTGTCCAACCCTAAAGCATGAGGCTGCCGTCGCCGTGTTTGATCATTGGGACTGAGTGTTGTTTTACATGTTGTTTAAACCTTTTCTATCCTGACCAGAGCGACCTTCATCCACATGTCTGCTGTGTGCCCAGCATGGCTTGTGGTAAACTGCAAACGGGACTTATCGCGGCTTTCTGTCAATAGTGGCCTTTTTTTCTTGTGCCAGTTCGTTCATAAAGGGAACATTTATGGAGCGTAAAGCCAGTAGTTGTCCTGTCAGCACATCCCCTCCTCACTGACCCCCTTATAGCTACTGTGGCCCTCTTGCCTGGGTTATTTGTGGATTATAGATTAAACCGTACTCTGAAAGAGAAGATTTCTTGGAATATTGTTTTAAAACCTAGTTCTACTCCAAACATTACTTTTTCTCTGAGCTGCGTTCCCTGGTCTTCATGATTGGAGGACGTCACAGGACATTTGGTTGTGCACTGATATTAAGTTACATGGATTTAGTAATTATGTGTCCTCTAAAGGCTTTTAGTGACTCTCAGTTCTTTTCAATTTTGATTAATCTGATTATGAGAGACTGAAAACAAACGAGTGCTATCAAACAATCTCTTTTTGTTATTGGACGAGACGTGAGAACAATCAGTACAGATTCTCAAACTGTTTGCTTTTCCCATTCACAGGTTATGTGGCTACTTCCTTTTTAACAGTCAGTACCCTAGTCACAATAATCAATAAATCAATTAATCGCATCATAAGTTAAAGTTAAAACAAACTCAATAATTTCTAATTTCACGATTTATCGTTTTTCTCTCTCCACCAAAAACTGGATGATAAAAGTCTTCAGTCTGGAGTTTTGGTCTCGACTAAACCCATTTTTTGAAGGATAAATTTATTCACTGACACGTCATAAATCATTTTATTAGTCGTTTCTGTTGTTTTGTTGATTTATTTTGTATATTTAAAATGTCTCCCAGTGTTAAATGTTCATTAGAATTTAAAGTTTGTTATTCATCTTATAGATTGTGTTCCTGCATTATTATGCCATTATTGCCATCAGATTACTGGCAAATTGTCTCAAAACAACAATATTATCGTTTATCGCGATAACTTCTGGGAAGATTAATCGTCCAGGATCATTAGTTATTGTGACAGGCCTACCAGCGAGGAGTTGAGTCCTGCTCCTCTTTCCAGGAACTGAGCCCGTCTCGCCTCGCCGAGGCTGCTCACAGAGAAATGCTGCGATGAGAACTGACAGGTCAATAAAAGTCATTAACCACCAAACAGACGTCAGATGCCAGATATGTTCCCCCATCGTGCCACACCACCTCCGATCCAATCCTTTTTTTGAAAAGAAAGGTGCTAATTTTACAACACTGCATCACTCCGGGCCACAGATATGCTGAGAGTTGGACGCCAGCGTTGGCCTTCTGGAAGCCGGGTGAGCTGCTGCTGCTGCTGCTGCTGCTGCTGCTGCTGCTGCTGCTGCTGCTGCTGCTGCTGCTGCTGCTGCTGCTGCTGCTGCTGGGACCGGTGCTGATGTAAGGCCCCGGGGCCACATATCATGCCGCTACCGACTCACACCCAGCTCTCTCCGACGCGATGGCTCAACACCTTCGTACAGCAAGGTGTTTACTGACAGTCTTCACACGTGTGTCACGGTGGGTCAAACGGCCCACTGCATCAGCAGATCATCTTTTGACTTCACTTCTCCAGAGAGAAGCTGATGCTGTGGAATATTGAAGCAATTTTAAGATTTTTAAAAAATATAAATAATGTTTTAAAGAGTTTCAAAATCCGACCCGTCTCTTTTTCCGTTATTAAACAAAAGGTTCTCCAACCATATCATTTACATTTCTAATTTATTAATAATAATAGTTACAGCACTGCCATCACAACTTCAACAATAACATAGGAAGTAAACTTTAAATTGGGTCTTATATTCAAACTGTTTAACCTGACTTAATTGTTTTGGTGGTGATTAATTGAATAGTGGCAACATAATTAACATAATCTTCTAATTATTCCACAAAATTAAAATTTGTGCCTATTATAAAGGACCTATTTACTTTGAAACCACATCTTATGACATTGTGAAGAAAATTACAAGCATCCATCTGCTAGTTGGAACCAGCATGAAGCCTGGAAAATAAAGCTTTAAGCAAACATCGGCTCATCTTCACATCCATCGATTCAACCTAATCTGAATTTAATCATTATTTTTTATTATTTATAGAACAACTATCTAAATATAAATACTGTTAACTGACTTGGAAGCTCCCAAAGCAGTATTTTTATATATTTTTTTAGGATAGACAGCATTGTTTTCTGTAAAAGGTCGAAGAGTTTTATTGACGAAACATGGAAGCTGCGCCTGTGTCTGAAAAGCCAACAATATCAACGACCGCAAGCCAGAAATCTGACTTTTAGTTGTTAAACTTAGACAGGAAATGTGGGCATTAAAAAGCCAGATTGAATGTTTTTTTTTTCTTTCCCTCTGCTAAATAAAATAAGATAAAAGCAGAGATGGCGACGTCAACAAATGTCATGAATTAGAGGTAGAGCTTAGATTATGTTTCATTTCCTAGATGGCTAAGTTCGGCACACAAACGTCAAATATCCTGACACCACAAATAATTCCTGTTACTTTGTAGGTTCAGATGACCTCAGAAGCCTTCCTCGGTCCATGAACTCAACAAAAAACTAAATACTTATTTTGATTGATGGGAGATTACTGAAGTGGAGAGCAACATTTTAGTTTATTTTACTGTTTACCATATCCCAATAAGTACCGCAGAGTTTCCATGTGTCCTTCAACCCTCCGTTGCACCACGTAACGTTTTTTTTTTTTTTTTGTTGTTGTCCGAAGCGTTTGTTCTATTTCCGGGCCCACTTTGAAAGACCTCTCTGTCACATTAATCAGGGATGAAGTGAATACCTCACAGTGTTTTCTGTCAATCTAAAGGTTTGTGCTTTACAGCGGCAATGATTTATTGGAGGCGGGAGGGA
>NW_006800241.1:364426-409015 GCF_000485575.1 Poecilia formosa | reverse complement strand
ACTCAGATGGAGGTGCACACATTCTGACGCACACAAATAAACACACTAGCAGATGCTGTGCCTTACTGTCAGTCACCGCGGAAAATCAGACGACCCATCCATCTGCCTGTGTTATTCCTAGCAACCAGAGTTATGTTGCCATGGTAAAGGCCTCCCCACACGAACTTGTCACTCACGCGGCAGCGCCTCGGTGTTTTCTTTTTATTATCGTTTTGTTTTCCTCTCTGCCTCTTAAGCTTTTGCTCGTTGGCCACCGTTGTACCTTTTTACCTTCTCCTGAGGACAGCAGAGTTCCTGTTTACGGCTTTTCTCCCCTCTCTCATTAAAATGCGACTCGGAGACGGAGCTCAGGAAATCAAAACTGCAGGGAAGAACTTTATGATCTCGCGAGCCAAAGCCCAGCCTCGTAATGTCTCCAGTCGAGAAGCTAATGTCGTGTGAGTGCTGGTGAACCAAGCAAGGATTTAGTCTTTTTTTTTTCTTTTTGTCATAAAATGTGTGCGCCGTAAGCGAGCAAAGCTTACATCTGTTCAGACAAATGTGTGATTTAGTGTTGTGTGTGTGTGTGTGTGTGGGGGCGGGGGGGGAAGTTTAACGGAGAAAATCCAGCAAAAATCTTGATAAACCACTCAAATCTACCGTAACCACAGAAATGACTCCGTAAACCGGAGTAATTCCCAAACGAAGTGTGAGAAAAAGGAGGAAAAGAATGACTTTGTAATACCTTTAACGACACGGTTTACTCTAGGATGAGTGTCGAGTTTCCTCGGAAATATTGCAGCGTCTGAAATGCGGGGCGGCATTTGTTCTCATTTTGCACGCTGACTTATGTTTTGGTATTACGCTGGAAATAGTTATGCTTGGATTTCAGCCTGTTCTGACCTTCTTTCACGTCCATTAAAAGAAGACTGCGGTCTCTCACAGTCTGTGGTTATTGGCGGAGGAAGATTTCTGGGGAGTGTAGGTGCTAAATTTATCTGTTGACATTGTGCAGAGCAGACAACTCCTGCGCTTGTTGTACAGTGACAGTGCTGATCAATTCTCACATGCTAAATGTGGTGTTAATGCTGGGAGTAATTCATTTCCTGATTTCATTTTCGGTCTCTGTGGTGCAGTAAAAGTCTGGTGTAAGGATGAGGTGTCGCCTATGATGTATTTTTGCACAATATTTAACCTATATTACCAAGTCTTGCCTGGTAATAAAATAAAAATAACAATTCCCATTTGAGTTCAATAAAAAAAATCACAATGATGGGATTTTTACAGTGCTGTACAACAGACTTTTGTGAATAAATTGAGTTTTGTCTGAGCTGTGAATCCTGAATACAAAAGTGCTGAAGAAAAAGTTCTAGGTAATAAAAAAAATACATTAAATGTCTCTTTTAGTTGTTTCCATAAGACTAAAACAAGCAGGTGTAGCTGAGAATGCATAATGTCCAATGACTAAATTTCTTAGCTGCTTGGTTAGCTCTTAACACTAAGTGCTAAAGTAGAAGGACACTGGACTTCTTCTTGTTTCTTGAAGATGACTTGTCTTCTATTCACAAGGCTTTTTCATTTGTAAGCATGGTTGGAAGTAACAGGCCGTTAAATTGTAGTCAGAGCAATAACACCAGTCGGGCCTCTAATGAGGCTCATGCGTCTGTACAGGCTTTTATATGCCGAGTAGGTAACAAGAAAAACAACGGTGGATAACAGTTTGTTGTGTTGTGCCTGTTCAGTTCAGCACAATAAGTCCAGCACTTACTGTGCTACATGAACACTTTGTTACTGTTTGCAATGAGGTGGAAGCTAAGGGTCAAAAGTGCATTCACGTTGGTTGAGATGCTAAAGTCACAGCGCCATCTAATGGCCTGGCATGATGACTACAGCTGACTCACGGTGTCTTGGCGGTGACGACTAAACATGGAACTTTTCTCGAATCAACATCCGAAAATAACGGCAGTTTCTAGGCAGAGGTCTCGTCTAAGCGTAGCCTAAGCCACCGATGCATAAAGACAGGCTACCCTGCAAACACAAGAGAAAACTATCTTCACTCATGGGTCTAATGTTGGTGTGGAGTTGCCAGTCAAACAACCTTTTGGTCTATGCAAGGTCTCGAATTCCTTGCATACACCAGAAAATATCAAAATACCAGAAAATATCCAAAATCCACACAACAAAGCCCAAAGCCGGGACATGAATAAGAACGTTTTGCTTTGTGGAAACACCACCATCATTTCAGCAGCTATATATAGATAGATATCCTGGAAGCAATAGCGAGAACATTATGCTAAACCTGGGAACACAAGTAAACTAATGCGGAGACTGATTGAGGTAATGAAGCTGGAAAACAATAGAAAAACATTACAGCTGTTGAAATGATTTCAAGAGGACTCGAGTGTGCTCCTTCCCTCCCCAACACCAAAGACCAGACCCTCATTACGCACAACATGACCTTGATATTTGACTATCAACCACAGCTTCGTATAACTGGGGACTGGTGGGTTGTAATGGAAAAGTTCTTAGAGTTTGCTGGTACTCTGTTTCCAGTGAAGCCATAGGCAGTGCACACCCGGTGGCTGCTGCTTTTTCTCTGGAACTTCCCAGACCCCGAGTCCCAGCCGCTTCTATAAAACTGCTCTTTAAATGCAATGCGGGCAGCAGGTGGGGGCTTAATGCCATGACAAGAATGCCGAGCAGGGGGAAGGACTCTGCGGGGGTTTAAAGATGCCCCTAGGCGCTGTGGAGGAGACCTCTGCGGGGCTGCCCTTTAAGGCTGCATGGTCAGTCAGAGCGAAGTTAAGCTGGAAGTCTCTACATGTGAACCTGTCACTCTTTCAATCCAGGGGGCTCGACGGGGAGGGCGAGTGTGTGTACGAAGGTGGATTTAGACTATTAGTTCTGGGTAACCCAGGCATCCACGTCCATGTGTGTGGAGAGTCACTGAGGTCTTTCTGCTAATTATAGGCTGAAATCTGACAGAGAAAAATTAGAGGGAAAAGGGACAGCTGCAAGGTGCTGCAGATACCGAGGGGAGAGCAGAAGGGAGAGCAGGAGGGTTCAGTTTCTTGGTAAATCCTCAAACCCCCTCCTTGAACCAAAAAACAAAATTCAATCATCTTGGTGTCCTTCTCGCTATATTATCCCCTTTCAACACAACCCCACCGCCTTGCTCGTCCTCTGGGACAGGGGGTCAGAGGTTAGTCCCAGATGGGATCACCACGAGTTTCACGGGACGTTCCATCCTCTCCCTGATGTATTGCCATTTCCTTAGAAGAGCTTAGCTAGCAGCTAGAGCAGGACACTGAGACCTCCCCAGGGTGAAGCAAGTACAATCCCTACACACACGGACAGCACCTGTATGAGCTCAGTAAAAGTGAAAAATATGTTGTCTTTGGATAAAAACAATAAAATGAAAAATTCGTAGCTTGCAGATACAAAGTCCAAGCATCTGACAAGGACAGTCAGACCATTCTTATTTGTGGCTCAACATCTGTCCAGACCTGGATTCACTGCAAAGAAGCTAGTTCTTTCTGAGTGATCCTTCACGTCCTCGTTTCTCTGGGTTGGGAGTACGGCGGGAAACCAAGACACATTTCTCTTTACAACTTTGCACAAAACACGTTGGCGGCCACTGTCGGCCCAGCCCTGTTCTACTCCGGCCCGGGTTGTGTTTGCATTGAGCACAATGTGGCCTCAAAAGGGGACGGGGATCGTCACCTCACGCAAATTCCTGCTGAGGCTGCCTAGGACTTCTCCCCAGAGACCAGGCAAAACACTTCCTCATTGTCCCATCCATTGATGAAGTCGAGGAGAAGAATTGTCTCAGCTTTACCTTTCAACTAAATCATAAAAAAGTATGACTTCAACCCATTTCTGATCACTTCAATTGGAAAAATGTTCCCCGATTTCAAAACTCTGGCTTACAAGTGGCGCATGTAAGCCAGTCCTCCAGATCAACATCAAAACCGAGACGTGTGATTATGAACAGGTGGGTGCACAATTCTGGTTCATGCGGACCAGGAAGAAGTTGTGAGACCGTATAGCTTCAGGCCACAGCAGATGGATAGCCTATAACTTAAGTGCGATCATTTAATTTGATGCAGTTATCTGGGCCATCGTCAGTGCTTCTTTTTCACTGTGGAGAAAACGTTATAAAAAGTTATAAGTAATGATCTGCTTGATGTGTGATGACACAATATGGATTTTCCTTCCGGCTTGTGGAACTGAATACATCGCTATCGTCATTTTAGAAACCTGACGTGTAAAATTATGACCGGATGTTTTTCTGACAACATGTCAACATGACGGGCATCGAGAAGGTCTCAAGCAACCTCTGACTGAGAGCTCTGGAAGACGGCTCGTCTCTGGCCCCGCCCCTGCAGCCAGTGCACCAATAAATAGCTGACTTGGAGCCGAAGTCCCGCCCGCCCGATTGGTGCAAATCCAAAAAGGGTGCTATGAAGTGAATCCTTTTGTGATTTAAATGTTTTGACGGTTGAAATGTAAGAAAGGCAAAAAAGTATCTTTTTTATTATTATTATTATTGATTTGCTTTTGCTCATATTCCCATACCAAATTCACTTTTGTTCGGCTCTCGGTTTTCAGCTGATCTCACCCTCTGTTCTCTGCCAGTGTGCAAAACATTCCTCATCGTCGTTCTAATATTGTGAGATTACAATCTAGATACAAGCGTTTCCGTGGGAATGTCCTGAACTCGTCTTGGAACGGCTCAGCCGTCATCCAGCTGAGGCGCAGCGGCCTCGTCCAGATCGTTTCCCTGATTGACAGGTGTCCGACAATCCTTCTGGCTTTGCGCCGGAGATCCAAAGAGGCCTTTGTGGAGGCCCTGGTGCGGTGGGACCTGACCTTGCCCACTTTGTCGATGGCATTTACAGCTCCCAGGCTTTGTGTGACAGGTGCTCCGGCCCAAACCTTCGCACCGCTCCGCTGAACCTAAATCCTGCTCATTTTTTTTATTGGTCCCTCCGACTCCCCTCCCCTCCCCATTTCCTCCAGGAACGGTCAAGTCCGCTCAGCTCAAATGAAGTGCCTGTGGCTAATTAGCTCATGTAGGTGTTGCAGGAAGTGGAGGACAAATCATAAGGGGTCATCATGTGACCCCTCCGTTTAAAACTAAACAGCACATTTAGCTCTTTAGAGCAGCCCAGAATCTGTAGCAGAGCAATCTCTCACTTTTTTGCTCTAAATCGGGGCTGCTCCTGCTGAAAAGACTCACATCTCCCCCCTGGTGGCTGCCTCTGTAAATGCACATCTCAGCCCAACTGCTGTCGTACTTCCATGAAAAAAAAAAAAAGTAAGAACACATGCCAAAGCGAGAACTGCAGCTGATGTGTGTTTTGATAAACTGGACTCAACTGATACTCGGATGATTCTCTGTCCTGTTCACTGCACTGGTGCTAAAGTGTAAATAAGGATTTCAATTACGCAACCTCTCTTACTGTCTTTGGTTCTTTTATATGCAGCCTTTTGAAGGGTCCGTTCAGCTTCTGAGGCGAAACAAGCTGTTTGGGAACCGGCTGCCTTGTATGTTGTTGGATCAGGATTTAAAATTCTAATGATCTCTGCTGAGGCTTGTGCCTGTTTCCAGATGTCTTCTCCTTCTCTCTCTCTCTCTCTCTCTCTCTCTCTCTCTCTCTCTCTCTCTGTGTGTGTGTGTGTGTGTGTGTGTGTGTGTGTGTGTGTGTGTGTGTGTGTGTGTTTGTGTGTGTGTGTGTGTGTATAAGGTCCAGGCCAGGTCCTCCTTCAGCCTTAGTCCTGCTTTCTTTTCAATCTAACATCCATAATCCTTCTGGCATTGGGAGTGCAGAGGAAAGCTTGGGATTTACTCGTCGACCCACATTAATCACATGGTGATCATTGCGGTGTTGGGTTCTCATTTCTAGTGATATTCCAGTTTTCTGTCTTTGCTACAAGGAGGCATTATAGCTTAGGCAAATCACGGACGAAGCAGCTGAAGAGCGTGTCTTCAAACCTTTAACTACACACATAGTATTCATTTTTTAAGACTGCTAAGCCTTCTCACAAAAATACTTGTGTATGCTCTGTTTCTGTCTGACTTAGACTGGCTTATGAGAAACAAAGTTCAGTAGTATAATGAGACCAAAAAGGTTTTGTAGGGAATGTGTCATCCTTCTGTAGTTTCACTCTTCGATTTGGTTCAGGGTTGCTCACATTATGACATATGTAAACAATAATATGCTATAACTGGCTGCCTGATGGGGTCTCCTGATGTCTACACCCTTACTAACACGAGTTCTTCTCAATTCCAGGTGACTTTCATTACAAACAGACTTCACCTCCCACACCCATACACACTCACACACACATGCACCTTCAAATGTACACAACTGGTTCTTATTTCATGCAGTTTGCCTACTTTGATACCAGAGGAATCCCTGATTGAATAAAGTTAACCATGTATTCAGGGTGCCATGCCTCTTCTTGTGGAACAAAAGTATCTTCTCACCAGGCAAACTTTATGCTCACAAACAATAGCCTTGGTGGGCTGGTTGTCTGTTGTAACTGTGACCAGTTCATATACGATGCATTCCTGATTTTAGTGGCGATTCCTCTAAAGTTGTTTAAAGTTTAAAGCGTTCATGATACCCGTTATCCTGTTGGGAAGAACTGATTCGGCAAAAACCTTGTAAGTAGCAACAACAAGCTGAATATGGCAAGACTTTTTAGACACTGATAAAGACACAAACAGAAGGGAAGTTCGAAACCTCAAAAGCCCAAGGATTTTGGGCAGAAACAAAACACATGCTAACTGTGGAGGAGCTGAGCAGGGCCAGGGCGTACTTTTTGCTGGCGTTATTGGAGCCTGGACGGTACCAGACCTGCGGCTGATTGTTGGCTTCAGAGACCTACATCAAAATATTCTACCTAAGGGAAGACGGTGGGAATTAATGCTTCCCAGCCGCTCGCATGTTTTCGCTCTTTGCTTTTGCAAAAAATCCTACATGAATAATGCAATGCTCGGTTGCTTCACGCGTGTTCGGCCACATGGATTCCTGAATGTGTGTAAGCAGATACAAGTTGGACTGCTCACAGCGTGTCTGTGTGGACGTGGTGGAAGCGCCGAGCTTATTAGGAAGTTCACTGCTGGGAGCCTAATGGCCGGTGACTCCTTGTTGAGCTATATTGTGCGTGCAAGAGAAGGCCTGCATCCAAAAAACCGCAAACACTCACCCTGATTGCCCCAACTATAAGCATATGTCAGCTTTCTGTGTGTTTTTCTGCCTCTGTGTGTGTGCGTGTGTGTGTGTGTGTGTGTGTGTGTGTGTGTGTGTGTGTGCGCGTGCACGCTTGTTTGCAGTACCTTATGGGGACCATTTTCCTGACACACACGACATTGTGGGGACCCACTGCTCCTTGTAGAACCGAAGCCTGGTCCCCACAAGGGGAAACGCTGTTTTTGGGTCAGGGCTTAGAGTTAGGACTAAGGTGTGAATTGAGTTTTGGTTAGGGTTCAGGATGTAATGGGTAGGGTTAGGATAAGGCTTAGGCTGTGGAAATGAATGGAAGTCAATGGAAATTCCCCACTAAGATAGCCACGCAAACGTGTGTGTGTTCATGTGTGTTTGGCACACTGACTCTTGTTTTCTTACTCAACATGTTTTTGCCAGAGTTCCACGGTGGCGTGTTACTTATTTAGCTTCATAATGCGGAACATGAAGCACTTGAATCTAAGCTAGACATCAAAATGGCTTTTAAAAATGAAAAACAAAAAAAAAACTCCTAAATGATAAAATAAAACCATTTGTGCATTTTTGTTTCCCGCTGTTCCAGAGTTCAATTAAATGTCGATTCAGTTTATTCACAAAGCGCCAATTCACAACACATGTTGGGAGTCGAATATGGTTTGATCCTAGTTACCGAACGACACAGTAAGGTTCAGTTTAATGTTGAAAAGGTTTCTGTCTCGGAAAACCCAACAGATTTCTCGAAGAGCATGTTGTGAAGGAATGAATTTCAATGTTTGCATTCATAAATGTGACTATTTTATTTAAAATTCAAAAGAAAATCAAATTTGCAACATTAAGCAACACTCTTTTGAGTCTTATGTTTAGCATTTAGTCACCTACTAGTTCCTGAAGAACTTTGGATAAATAAGACGTTATTTCGACTGGCCTGCATTAATAAAATGAACTTGAAGAACAGGATGGGGATGTCATTTCTGGTCATTACATGTTTATTTAGATTTACCATCCTTGGAAATGTATACATACATACAGCTCTGGAAAAAACGAAGAGCCCACTGCACTGAACCCCATTGAAAAGCTCCTGGTTATTCCACAAAATATTGATTTCTGAACTCTTCCCAAGTTAAAACATTAGTATTGTTGTTTATAAATGAATATCAACTTGTCTTCTTTGCATTATTTGAAGTCTGAAAGCACTCCATCTTTTTGTTATTTCATCCATTTCTCATTTTCTGCAAATAAATAAATTTTATTATGTTCAGAGACATATTGTCAGGAGTTCATAGAATAAAAGAACAATGTTCATTTTATTCAAACATGTACCTATAAAAGGTAAAATCAGAGAAGCTGATCATTTTAAGTGGTCTCTTCATTTTCTTTCCAGAGCTGTATATATACATTTTAAGTAGATACCTACGTCTTGCTTTAAACTTAAGCATTAAAAAAAATTGGATGTCTTCATAGCACAAATAAATGGGAGTTCATTCAGATTGCAAAGCTTAAGGAGGTAAAAAAATAAATAAATAAAATACGTTTTTAAGGCAGTCTGCCATTTATTAGTCAAAGTGAAACATCCAACGTTACTCTATGAACAACATTAATAAGTTACAGTTTAGCAATGCACCGATCTTTGGTTTTGTAAAGCTTTCAGCTATCATTAGCAACCAGCTAATTATTTACACCAGATGGCAAAAAGGTGAATAATTAGCTGAGACAAAGTTACATAACATCTTAGCGGCTTCTTCCTTCTGTAACAACCTCCACACTGAAGAGTGTTTGATAGCTTCATTGAGGAAAAACATATTTTTATTTGTTTTTATCTAGGCAGTGACCTGTAAAAACTTTAATATTTCCATTTGTTGGGCTGGTTAAGCCTTTTTTGTTTGTTTTTTATCTATACCCTCAGTTTAACTACTGCATATACATAGAAATAGATTTAGAATCAACTAAAATTAAATATATGTGTAATTTTAAGCAATTTTCAGTGAGGTTGGGCAATTTAAACAAACTGAAGGATTTTAATTTAACTCTCCAGTCTAAGAGGGTAAATTGGACCCCTTAGACTGGGCCCTCTAACTCCAGGAAGCCCACCCACTTCTCACCATAGAGCAACTGTTGACAGTTTTAAACAGATCATCATTCCTCTTATCACTTCGCCAAACCGTGTTGCGTTTCGCCTCTTCTTTGCAGAATTTTTTTTTTTACAAATGTTCAGTTTGTGTCTCTGCGTGTGCGTGTGTGTGTGCCTGTGTGTGTGTGATTACAGAGAAACTTCAGCACCGTTGATGAATGAAACGTGACGGCTCCATCCACAGAAGCCTAAATGGGAACTCCATCTGCCTCTGAGGTCTCGTTGCACTCCCAACTTCTCTCTACGTGGTTTTTCAGATTTTCGTTTGTACGTTTTTCTTCCTCATTTTACATTCTGATTCCATGTTTTGATTCCTGAATATTGTTAACATTTCCGGATGAAATGGATTAGATTCAAATTCCAGTACGCAGTATGTAACTTTGATTTGAAAAACATATTTCTTTTACATATTGGTTGGAAATGTCAGTATGTTACGACAGTATGGAATGAGTCAGATAATATTTGAAAAAGAAATCGAGCTCCTTCACCTTCTCCCAGCACTAACTCGAAACAGCCAATCAGAACCAGGAGGCGGGTCTTAGTCCTGTATATCACAATTTCATGTGGCGCTGCTCGTCACTCACCTTTGCTCTGTGCTACGCTGCATCTAACATAACTGACTCTTATTGGTTGTTTCAGCTGCATTTCTTCAGAAAGAAACAGTAGTCCTGTATGGAGATGGATTTTTTTCTACAGATTATCTGTCTCATAACATACTGTCACAGCTGTTTTAACATCCATCCATTTTCTTTACACCTGTGTCCCTCAATGGGGTCGGGAGGGTTGCTGGTGCCTATCTCCAGCTAACGTTGCGGGCAAGAGGCGGAGTTCACCATGAACAGGTCGCCAGTCTGTCGCAGGGCAACACAGAGATCATGCACACCTAGGGGCAATTTGGAGAGGCCAATTAACCTGATAGTCATGTTTTTGGACTGTGGGAGGAAACTGGAGTACCTGGAGAAATGCACAGGGAGAACATGCAAACTCCATGCAGAAAGACCAGGGCTGGGAATTGAACCCAGAACCTTCTTGCTGCAAGGCAACAGCTCTACCAACTGCTCCACTGTGCAGCCCGCTGTTTTAATAGACATGCAAAGAAAGCATTTTCTTTATTAAAGCTACATACTGCAGCTTTCATAAAATATTTGTTTTTGTGCTACGTTCCTGCTTCAAAATCCACCTCAAAACTTTACTATGTTTGCTTATCCCCACTTCTAAGGCGAAAAACCCTTGAAATGTTGTAAAAACCACCAGTTCATTGAGATGAAAAATCCGACATGAGCGCTGAAGTGAGCAGAGCAGCATAATTATTAGCCGCCGTGCCAAGAGAGATACAGCAGATGGTTGCATCAAGGATTAGAAGCTGCTAGTTACACTCGTAATCACGCGCTTATCTCACACTAACACATCCTCTTAAATCAACATTTGCCGTTGAGGCTTTCTGTGGACATCACATTCTCTTAAACACAAGGGCTAACACATGCCGCCGCTCAGACACCCCGGAGCCCCGGGGCGAGGCGGAGGAGGCGGCCGCAGGGCCCAGGGTGGGGGGGCACATGGTGGCTGGACGGAGATTTGAGAAGACTTATCCGAGGACAGAAAGAGCGGCCGACTGCAGCTGTGCTGAAATGATTTATATCTGCAGAAACGCATACTTGTTCACTTTCTTTCTTTCTTTCTTTCTTTTTTTTTGAAGCCCCTTACCCGCAGCCATGTGCCAATCTGGTCCTGAAAACACAAGTGCGTGTTCTTGCGACAAAGCTGCACATGATCTCAATATGTAACTGGAAAATTGATTTGCACATTTGTCTGTGACGAAACGCATTGTCAGTGGTGTGTTTTTTTTTTCTTTCTCTCTCTTTGTTTAGTCACAGTGTGGAGCGACAGCCGCTGCTGAAATCTCTTGCTCTGCAGATGTTCGTTGTGCAAGGTTTCAAAAACTAATCTGTGTTGACTTCATCTCCCACACACTCTGTACATCTGTAATCTGGTCAGATACAGTTATGCCCAATATTATTCATACTGCTGGCAGGCCTAGATGTAAATTTGATTTATTTAACCTAGAAGTATTCACTATTGGATACCATGTTACTGTTTACAGCAGCTCACCTATAAAAAACTAAAGATTACATCATCATTGTGCGTTTGCACCTTTGATTCTGCTCTCATCCTGTCAGATCGCTGTTGAATTATTCCATGAGTGCCAAAAAGAAAACAAAAAACATTTGTATTTATTTATTTTTTGTTTTGTGCTTTTATTGTACATTTTCTGTTTACTATGTGCAGTATTTGATTTTTGGATTTTTTTGTTGTTGTGCCGTATTGTAAAAAAAAAAGAACAAAAAACTGTATTTTCAAGGTGAAAACTGATTTCAGAAATAAGGCAGTTCAAAGCGCTTTACGTTATAAAAGCACAAAAATACAATGTCATAAAAAACATCTGATATTAAGGAATCACTGACTTAAAACAAGCGTCAATATCTTGCTGAAAAGTTACATAAAGGTTATTTTTGTCTTATTTCAAGTGAACTAGAATATTTGGAGAACAAACTGGACCAAAAATACTGGTTCATATTTTGTGTTTTTGCAGAGATGATCCTAAAAACCCTTCAAATACAGAATGTGTAACCGCGACAGTCATGACATTCTGAACCATTTTACACTAAGTTATTGTAAATTAAATCACATAGACTTCATGCAGAAAACTTTTTCTTACTATTTGAAGGAAGAAAGTCATGAAAGTTTTGCTGTCTTCAACTTCTAGATCAAACTCAGTGTTTCATTTGCAGCTAATGCTACTTTCAACTTATTTACTGACATTCACTGTCCAGACGAATCACTCATGATGTCAGTGAGCTGCAGGTTGGAGTCCAGCTTGAACTCTGAGTCGATCTAACGGCGAGCGTTGGGTTCTTGGAGTTGTGCGTTGGATGGGTTCTGGATTGGTGCAGACCTCATAAGCTTAAGGTAACAGAGAGTTGCACAGAGTTGAGTTATTTACTGTATTTTCACTTCTTATAACCCCTTACCTTGACACAAGAACGACTGGTTTTGCTCTGATGCCAATAACAGATGCAAGGGTGTGCACAGAAAGGAGAACTTCACATTCTCTTTATACGGAGCTATAAATATCCTCCTGACGTTTATCGTTCCCAGTGGGGCTAAGGTGCTAAACTCCTTGGATCTTAAAACAGTCCCTTGTTCTTTATTCTTTGTTGCTCCAAAGCAGCCACTGGCTAAATGTGAAGCTGTAAGAAAATGAGAGTCTAATAAGAACGAATCCAGGCTTCTTGTTTTGTTTCTGAATCGTAGTTTTTCTTTGCAGCTAATTCTGGTGCCACAAAATGGCATAACCTACGTTCTGCACCGCTGCCTTAAAGAGTTTATCTGGATTTACAAGAGGGAGCATATTAAGAAATACAGTTTAACTTTATAATGCTACTTATGAGTTGACACAAAGAAAAGCTAATCCAGCTGTTCATTGACGTTTTCTCTCCATTTTAGCCTAAATGAATTTCCCGTTTTGGCACAAAGTCAGTAAAACTTCATCATGCAGAAAACTCTCTTTTATATATTCATGAGTTGTCAGTAAAGCTTGGGTCTTAAAGGGGCAGTATTATATGCTTTAAAACTATATAGAAACATTTTATAGCACAGTCAAGTTACTATGTTACCTTCAGTTGTTATAAATATGCTACTGATATCAAATGTGACTTAAAAGAAATTTCACATCGTAATTTAACACCTTGAAATTGGGTCTCTGTCTCTTTAAGAAACTCCTGGTCTTTCTGAAACTCCGCCTGCAGGAAGTCATCACAACACGGCTCCTCTATTAACCCTTTAACAACATTTTAACAGCGTTTTACTGAGAAGTAGCTCCTATAATGAGCTCATCAGATGTTCAGTTCCACCAGGTGTAGGTGCTAAATGCTGTTGGCTAGTCTGAAGGAGCTGAGAGGGGGAGTCATGAGTGAGGGCTGGTCTGTGAGGCAGAAGAAGCTTGGAAACTTGAGCTCGGAGGAGGAGCTTCATCCTTAAAGGCGGGGCTAGGTCCACCCAGGCGTTTAGCAAAGCTGCATGGTTGCCATGGAGATTAAAGGATTTCTCAAACATCCATGAAAGAATCAAAGCAACACTCAAGGTGTGCTGTAGATGAGGGGATAACATTACAGCATGATTCATAATATTGCCCACTTAAAAGACCCGTCATATCTTTGGTTGGACCACTCCCTAAAAAACATTCATATATTTTTGGAGATTTGATTTGAATTGTTTGTACTTTATTTTCTTGTATATGTGAGTCTTTTGTAATCATTAGATACGTTTCTGTTTGTTGTCAATGTTTTAGCCTTGATCAGCTCGTCTCAGTGAGACAAGGCAAAGAAAGACCCTGGGGTGAAGGCATTTCTCCCAACAGGACGATGGCTAACAAATATTTCCAGTCAAAGTCCTGACAGACTGTGGCAACGGTTGAAATCTGCCGTTTGCCATTGGTATCCATCCAATCTTAACCAGCATGAGGCTTCATACTACCCGCAGGCCGATGATGTGTGTGAGTGTGTGTATCGTGATACGTGTGAATTCCTCTCCTCTTGGGTAAGTCAGCGGTACAAGCTGACAATTTTAATGTTCAGAAGATGTGGATGGAGCAACAGGTGCAGAAAATACAAGGAAGTTGAGATGTTAGTGCTGAGAGTGAGCGATCTTATTGAATTATGATTTATTTACTGGATAGAAAGATAACTAACAGTAGCGTTACCTCTGTTAGTCCGGATACAGCAACCTCTGAACCACTTGAGTCTTAGCTAATGCTGTGAAAGTCTGAACAGTTTTGGCTAACCTTACATTTAACATCAAAAGCCTTTATGTTCTTCTTCCCTTCTTTTAGAAGAGGTTGGAGGTCCATTTCTGCCATGAAAGACAAAATAAAAGCCCAACAGGAAGTCATAATTACCTGTAATACTGAGCTTTAACGTCATAATTATGAGACAGAAAGTCACTGATTCTCTAAGGAGGCTTGCTTCAGTATCTCAATCATGACATTGAATCTCATGATTATAACTTTAAATCTTATAAAGATGAATTTGAAAGTTGAAATTATGACTTTGTGTGTCATAATTATGACACTGAATCTGATTTATGACTGAATCTCAAAATTATGATTTTGCATCTCACAAATATGTCTTAGAAAGTTAAAATTATGGCAATGTATCCCATAATTATTACTTCAAAACTCAAAATTATGATTTCCTGTTTTTGTTTCTTCCTTTCATGACAGAAATGATCTTCCATATATATATATATAAAACCTTTGAACAAGTGAAAAAATTTTGGAATTTTCTTCTTCTTTAATCTTTTGTTTTCAGTGATCTTAAAGGTGACATTATGCTTCCTTGAACATGTTAGGATAAGTCTATGTGCCATACAAAACAAGTGCATTACATTATTTTTGCTCAAAATCATTCTTAGATATCAGATGTCGGTCTGACATCTGATATCTGTCAGACCGGTCTGGTCAGTTCTGCCCGTTTTGATCTCCATTCAGAATGAGCTCTTTTAGGTCTCTGTCACTTTAAATACAAAGAAGCTGCTGCTAGCCACGCCCCTTCAACTCAACATTTACACTTGCATGTGAAAATGGCTGTTAAAATGATGCGTAATCATACAACTGCACATCTTTAGAAAAGCAGAAGTGGAGCCTCCTGCACAACCAAGAAGAACGCAGCAACAGTGCAAGTGGAAAACGCTTGTCTTTGTCTTTCCCATCAGACATTGTGGTAAAAGCCAGCAAATGAACTGGAGCTCCGACCGGGTTGCTAGGTGATGGGCAGTTCCTGCTGATTTGTGACGTTACATTTGGAAGGTCTTTGAAACGGCTCGTTTTCCAGACACCAAAAAACACTAACTTATTTAAAAAAAGAAAGAAGAAAAAAAAATATTGGATGTTTTTAGATGCAGTTGACACCCAAATGGGAGAATAAAAACATGCAAAATATAAATTTTATATAATACGTCCCCGTCAAAAAGCCATGACTTCAACATTGCACTCCCTCCTTTCTGGTCGTGTCAAATTGCGATCAGAACCAATCTGAAATCAATTGTTCGTCTACTTCGTTATAAACACCAACATATTCAAAGACTTGGTGAGTAAATGTAGCAGCCCAAAGGTTCTGGACCTTCACTCACCCTTCAGACTTGTTCTATAAAGACTTTCAGAGAACATGGAGGGCCTCTCCCTCAGCTCCCTCCCTGCAGATGGTTTGTGTTACCTCACTGTACGGCTTAAAAGTCCCCTGAGGTTCCCAGCTTGCCTGAGCCAAGCCCAGGTTTTGTGTGGTCCCTTACGTTCTCCTCCACGTCTCCTTCGAGACGTCCGTCCGTCCATCCGCTCTCTCCGCTTGTTAGAAAGAGCACGTTCGGGATTTGTCCGTCGTCTCTTCCCGTCTCCCGTTGCATCATCTCCGTTTCCTGTCTCATCCTGTTATCTTCCTTCTCATTCAACAAGATTTTTCTACTTGTGTTCGGTTTTGTCCAGGCGCATCGTTCTGCTTTATTCGCTTTGACAGATTTTACTTTCCAAAACGCATGAAGAGCAGAAACTCGATACTCGAGTCCCTCCTTTGGCTTCGTTCCTATCCAGCCTTTTCTTTTTTTTTCCCCCTGTAACAAATTTATGAAAGGCTCTTTGATGACAGAGATGTAGTCAGAAAAAGGAATGTGAACATTGAAGGCTCTCTCGTCTGAGCTCCACGTGCCCACCACCTGTTCTGTGAAATGAACCTGACCTGAGAGCAGACTCGGCCGAAACGCCTGCTTTGAGTCGGACCAGGTGGAGAGCAGCGCAGCCCGATCAAAACCAGAGCAGCCAATCACATCCCACCTTTCGTTTTGCGTTGCTGTTTCGGTGCAGCGTCGGATTCAGGAGAAGGGAAGAGCGGAACGGAGCATCTTCAGTCGGCTCCGTTTCATCAGGAGCATCGTCTCTTCAGTTCAGGGAACTTTAAATTCTGCGGATGCTTATTGAAGTTTTTTCACATCTTTTTCATTTTGACTTTGATTTAGTTCATTTTGTGATTGTTGTTTTTGTTTATTTGCGTAGGTTTGGGGTCAGACTGAAATAACTTTAGAACCTCAATCTGTGGTTTAGTGCTTTATAGACAAAGAATAAAAAATACTGAAAAGAGTAAACATGGTTAAAAAGCAAAAGTACTCAGATTTGAGATAACAAAAAATTATGTAAAGCAATTAAAGACGTTGGAACAAATAGCAAAATCTAAATAAAAAAACCCATTTTGTTAGACGATAAAATGTAATGAAATTTATGATAAATGAAGCACAAGTGAGACAGAGGTTTGTTTTGCGCTGTTTTAAACAAGCGGGTCTTTAATTTTGTTTTTAAACATTGAGCTGACATGTCTGCCTCGTATCTGGAGGTCCATCGTTCCACCGTTTTGGCGCCCAACGTGAAAATCTACACAAATACATCCGATACGTTAAACCCTACAATAGAAAGACGTTGTATTTTATATTTAGATTTATTTGGCCTCGTGATTTACAGGGTTCACACGTTTAAGCTGAGAACAAATGTGACTTCATGAACTTTGACAGCGAAACAGCAGCTACTGAATGAGCAGTAACTCAACAAGACATTGTTTTTCAGGTCTGACCTCTCTGTGTAGCTGCAACTGATGGCTGAAAAGTTTTCAGACACAACAAACCGTTTTCTCGTCTGTAACGGGTTTCTGACTCGGCACAGAGCGACTGCTGCAAAGTTTATTCCAGATTGGCACCACGAGTCTGGAACAGACGGCCTGAAAACTGCAAAGCAGCTGAGCTGAGCGCAGGCTAGGAAAACCCACCTGCTTAGAGTTGCTTTTGAAAGAAAACGAACTACGGCGCGTGACTAAATGTTTCAGTTGTCGACTGTGTGTGCTCTGTGACTTTGTGGTGTTGAGTTTTTGTGATGTAAAGCACATTGAAATGCCTCATCCTGAAAGGTGCGATACAAATAAAGTTAGATTTTAGTTTTGTGTTTCAGGTGTTTCATCTTAAATTATGCAAATGCATTCGTCATAATCCGTGTGAGTCGCCTTTAATCTGCTCAGTTATCTGTGTGTGGATGTTTTCTATGTGTATTGGAGTCTCGTTTTTATATTTTCCATTACAGATGTTTTTGGGGTTCCTTCTCGGGTGTGTGTGTGTGTGTGTGTGTGTGTGTGTGTGTGTGTGTAGCAGGTGTGCGCATCCGTAGTAAACTCCTGGGGTTACGGCGGGGGTCAACTGGTTGTCTTCTCCAGAATGTATTTGCATCTATAACTCCAAGGTCGGGGCTAATATTTTTCTCGGCGGGGCTGTCCCAGAGGGGGCCGCAGAGATTATGTTGTCATATTTCACCTGTCAAACACTTGAAAAGGACCGGGGGGGAGCTGCTTTGGAGAATCCTGCGAGCCAGCGGCTCTCCTGAGGGCGCAGCTGTCTGCTCACAGCCGCGTCTCGCCGCGTCCCGCTCAGCCGTTCCTGGTTTAACGTCTCATCTTTCTGCACTCAGCACACGACGTCCGACTCGGACGATCCAGATGCGTAGAAACCTCGTCAGGAAGAGGTCCGAAAACAGAGGCTAAGAGTGCGAGGACGAATGGTGGGAGTCAGTCATTTTTCACGCCTAGAAAGGTTAAACAGAAAAGGAGGGAAAAAAATTCACCCACTTCCTATTTTGATGTACTCCACAGCACCGCCGCCGTCCCATCCGCCCACCCACCGGCTCGCGTGAGGTCACATCCACAGTCACATCCACAGTCAGTGCTGAAGTGGGAGATGACACGGACGGTTTGGTCTGTGAGTTCTCCGCAGCCTCGGACGTGGCGCTACGGTTACACGCTCCGCTTCGGCTCCGACGTGCCGGGGGCCGTGAAGCGTGGCATTCTGGACGGGTGGAGGGCTGTTAACCCTTCAAAACAAACGTTCTCTGTCCTCATAAAACAAAAGACTACAGCGTCCAGGTGCGGAGATGTTCACACGTCTTTTTTTTTTAAAGTGTATCTGAAAGTGTGTATCTGACACATCAGCTTCTTGTCGACTTCTCTGCCAAAAACACGCAGTTCCTGCATGTTACTGAATTAGAATCCTCATCCTGTCTAATTTGGCACATCTATCTTTTTCAAAGTCGTTCCAACGGGCAAGAAAAACTTATTTCACATGCTGCTGTGAACTATTTTGAAACTTAAAGGGGCAGTATTATGTACAGTCAACTTTTTTGAGATGCATGTAATGTCTTAATGTCACCCCTTCATCACAAACATACATGGGAGTGTTGCTTTGATTTTTGAATTTCAGAATGCTTAAGTGCTTGCTTTCACAAAGCTCCACCCATTTCTACAAAGCTCCTCCTTTGAGTTTCAGTCTCTCGCTGAGCTTCAGCCCCTTCAAACTAGCGGCAGCAGCAATTAACAAACACTCAGTGGAACTGAGCTTCTGCTGAGCTCAAACAAACCACTGATCAGTCCTACGCTCCTAAGAACCGCAAACATCGTATTGGAGGAGCGGTGCTGCGATGACCTGCAGAAGGCAGAGTGTCGGAAAGAGCAGAAGCTTCTTATAGAGACAGAGGCCATTTTAAGGCATAAAATCACAAAGTTAAATTTGCAAATTTAACTTTGGAAATTGTTTTTACAACGACCGAGGGTAACATAGTTGTGAATAGAGGAGGAGGCGGCGCTGTGTGCAGGAACAAACCAACCATTAGAGAAGTTTCTGATTTAAGAAATAAGATCTGGTTCTGATTTGAAAAAGAGAATCTGCTGTTCACAACATGAAAGTTGACATGCAGCAAACATATTTACATCTGAGTACAGTGGGCTGTGAGCAATACATGAGCAAACTGTTGATGCTGGTCATTTTAAAATTATGTGAACTCAGCAAATACCAGGAAGTGAGCGTTAATAGCTGCAGTTCGACTGTCGACTAAGTCAGAAACTCCAGTACTCGTCTCATCTCTGTCTGTACAGTAAGATTGATGCAACTACAGGGGAAAAAAATGATCCCGAGAAGTCCAGTAACATTTCCCCTCAAAATGTCTCCCAAATATGGCGAACCGCATGTTTTTAGAGCATGCAGTAGATTATCCTGAAGTACGCTCCGTCTCTGTCCAAGCCGGGAGGAAAACAAGGCCAAAATATGTTATCCCATGTTCTCTGTTTTATAGGCAGTTTGAGTTTCATGACCACAGCAGGTTAAAAACCCGAGCAGCCAAGACTTCAAATCAGAGCAGAGAGGCTGTTGAAATTTCAGGGCTGGTTCCCAGAGAGGACCTGTAGCCTCTGCTCGACTCCCTCACCGTGGAACCGCAGGAAACCCAGCGAAGGTGACGGTTTCTGGGAAAACAGTTTCTGTTTGTGCTGAGGCAGCAGCTAAAGCTCCACAACACACTGACAAAACGTCAGGTGTTTGATTGTTTCACCTTTCTAAAAAAAAGAAAAGAAAAACTAATCAAGATTACTACAAAATCTAAATGTATTGGTGCCAAAACATTGATTCTGCAAACAGAAGTCCCAGTGATGACGACCGAGTTTTTAAATTGTCACAAATTTTACATAAACTCACATCAATTCACTAAAAAAAAGAAAAAAAAACATTATTTTTGAAATCTCATGCTTTGCTCTAATCTCTCTGTCAGGATCGACTTAAACTTTAAATTAAGCCAAATTTAATGAGCATTACTCAACATAACCCATCCACACATCTTCCTATGCTGGGAAGATGTGTCGTTGTCATGCAACGTTATTTTCCATAGATGGTAAGGAGCCTTCATCATCCAGATCCGTTCCGTTTGCTCCAGATTATTTGTATTTGAACAAAATTGCTAGGAGAAGATCTTCATTCTTTACAAAAACCGCTGCCTCATTCAGCTGTCACACTGAAATAATCATCAAATGACTGGAATGTGACTTCACTCTTGGCAGTAAAAGGGGAAGCTTATCTGTCATGTTGGGTCTTATGGAGCCAAATTGCAGACAACCGCTGTGGCATTAGATAGATTTATTTTCTCAAAGAAAAAAAAAAAGAAGAAAAATCTACGTAATTTTTTGTGATAGATAAACAGACTTGACTTGTGCGAGGAACAGACCTGAGCAGAGAATCCAGCAGAGAATGAAGGAAAGCCAGGAACTTAAATAGTGGCACAACTAAGACGAGGAAACAGAGGCGAGTTCATTGGGATTGATTCCTGCAACAATTAGCTGAGAAAATGGAACCATAAGGAGAAACAGGCCTGACAACAATCTCAGAAAACAAATAAAAAACACACAAGAAACACAAAACTGACAAAAACATAAGTGGAAATGAAGAGCAAACCTAAAAAGCACAAATGACCAAAACACTGGAACAAGAACATGACAGGAATAATCCAAAGGGAAGAAAAACTAATACAGGAGAAACTATGAAACTAAATATGACAAAACCTGACGAGCAAGAAGTAAAAGAAACTGACGAGATATGAAAAGACTGAAACTACAATTAACTAAACGCAACAGAAACTATTTTGGATTCAGAATGACATTTAAAAATCAGACCTACCAGAAAGAATCATAACAATAGACCACAAACCGATACACGACGAGAATCATCATCAGTAAACAGAGCTGGAGACCGAAGGTAAAAGCTTCCTTTGATTTAGAAAGTGGGAGACAAAAGCAGTTTGCGCCCTTCCTCCCACAGTTTGAAGAGGGGAGGCCGTGCAGCCCGAGAGGCACTAAATACTTTAGTGAACACATCTTTTTTAATTATACGATTTGGGACTGTGGGACGAATCTTGGCCGGACGGGACTTGGTGTCTGGAATATGCATGTTCTCCCTGTGCCTTTGTGAATTTTCCTTGGGCACTTCGGGACGTGGAAAATACCTCGAGCTAACGTTTTGTAGCTGTTTTATGGGATGCAAGCAATTAATTTCCACTCAAATTTGCATCTTGATTGATTTCTAGTCCTGCGTTAGCCGCTCCGCAGGGGTCTGCGGTGCCAGGCCATGTGTGAATTCTCCACTCTATTGTAGAGGCGTCACACCCATGTCGACGCATCCGACCTGTAAAGAAGGTGAATTTTCTGGCTTGCAGGAGCCCGCTCACATACTTCATTCACAGGAATCCAGCAATGACAGCCTTCTCCCCACGGACCAATAAACATCCTCAATTACCTCATCTCTCCATGCTTATGCGTCTGAACATGGCCGCTGATTGTTACATACCGATACCGAGGCTATTCCTGTCTCTCTGTGGGGGATCACAACTTGTTTTTTTCTGCTGACGTGCGCATCTTCATATCAAATCCATCAGAGAGTGAATGTTACATTAACTCACCTGATTTCACTAAGGAAAGCGATGTTTTTGAAATCTCGTGTTCTTGTCTCTAATCTCTCTTGAGTCAGGCTTGCTTTGATGACAGTGGAACATCACTGTAAGCTTTTATTACTCCTTATTTAACTTCAGAGCCTCTATCCGTACACTGACGTGTAGCAATAAATGAATTGTAAATATAGAAACTCTGAATAAACGTGTTTAAATTAGGAGATCCAGTTTTTTCACTTCCGATACCGATATCTGAGGTTTAGTATCGACAGATACCGATCTGATACAAACAGCTGAATGGACTTAATATGATCCTCTCTTCTAAACACAGAGGAAAATGTACTGAATTATAAATGTACTCCATAAGCACTGAAATACACCAATAGATTCACAAGCCTGGTGAAACACATAAAAACAGCACAACTTTAATCTGTTCACGTAAGACGACCACAGTCAATGTAAAATAAATAAAAAGGAAACAAAGACAACGAGTTGACCACTTTGGTCAAACATGTAAAACAAACCTTTCAAATGGTTCAGAAAGTGAAATTAGGAATTCTAAAAATAATGTAAAATAAATAATAAAGTATGACGTCGCTCAGAGCACACAGCATAGACTTACACTGAATAGATCTGCTGTTATGGATCAGACACATTGTCACCAATACCCAATATAGATTTTTTTTTAAATATTGGAACCGATACAGATACTAATATCGGATCAGTCCAACTCTGGTGTAAACAAACAATAATGACAATAAGACTCTTGACTAGCATCTTGTGTAGCTGGAACAGCTGGAGAACCTGCAGTTCACTGAGGCCTTGTCATATTATAACGGATGTCCAGAGGCACAAACAGATGTTTAGCCGACAGAGTACCATCACAACACAAAGGACTTTCACTCAAGTTTGTCATTTTATATCTTTTATTGTATCAGCAGTCATTCATACTCTGTTGGCACCCACTGGTGACTTCCTGTCATCGCCCTGCTCAGCGTTCCTCTGTAGTTACATTTAACTCTCTAATTCATTCTCCCCAACCTTTAAACCGTCTCATCTGCTTATTTTTCCACTAATCGCCCTCTGCTTGCCTTTCGAATCCCCCGGTTTCTTTCAGCCGTTGTCAGATCTTCCGGTTTCCATCGCAGCATGGCAGCGATCTAGATGGCTCCAGCAACTTTGAAGTACAGACTGTCACTGACGACTGGCAGGGAGCTGAGTGTTTACAGCGTTGAGGAGTGCTACATCAAACATGTCATTACGACTCCTCAAAAGTTTCCTGGCTTTAGCAGCCGAAGCTCCACAATGAAGGCCTCTGTCCTGCAGGTTTTACACAATCAGTGACAAGTCACCACCATCTTTAAGTCTACATGGATCAGCTCTGATTCAGCCATTAGGTGTTGTACGTTTATGTACTTTCTTTGTATATTTTCTCTTCTGAACAAAGTTACTTGATTTATTATTATTATTTTATGAAAGGAACCTGTAAATGAAATGTCGTTGCATACGTTTTTATAAGAAGAAAATGAAAAGAAGTAAAAAAAAATAAAACAAAAAACTGTAGAATAAAATAACATGGTTTTACTGATTGAATATTAGCGAAGCCGTCATTTCGATTGGCAGTAAGAAAGTACAGAACATTCTCTGCTTTCAACCCTCTTAAACAAATAGTGGAGAAGTGAAGTTTGTTTTTCTGAAGTCCAAACAGAAGCACAAAAAAAAAACACCGTAGAGACACCCAGACGGGTCAGGAACCGGTTCAGAACTCTTTCTGTTCCAACATCTAAGTTGAGCTGCATTAATGTAGGAAAAACAAAACCGTCTTCAGGATCCAAATCCAAATCGTATCATTTCATATAATCTACAGTTGAAACCAGATGTTTATGTACACTGATTTTTTTTCTCGTTGCTTGTCTTGGGTTCGCTTAGTTAGAATGACCAAAATGTCAGAAAACCTAAGAGAGAACATCTTGTAAAAACCTCTTTTGTAACTTTCATCGAATTCGAAAGACGACCTACATTTGCTCAGTATCAGGGATGACTGTATTTGAAACCCTATGAAAGTTTGGTTTGGTTTAACTTCGAGCAGTGGCTGTGTTTCCATTACAAATGTGCACAAATCTTTGTGTATGTTCAGCAAAACAAACTACAAACCACAAAGAAGACCACTTCCTGTCGTCTCCTTTGTTGTTTCCACCAGTAGTAACGTCCGACTGTTGATAATGTGACTTGTGTGATGTAAAAAAAGTGTTTCCATTACAGCAACTTTGCATTAAAAGTATCATCATTTACTGAATGACACTTCATGACAGCAGTTGTGAACATTCATAAAGACTCCTTCATGTTCCTAACAGATGTCATGTCAGTCTTATGCACACCCCTTCAAATAATGTGTTACCATTTATTTTTGTAATTTCAATTTGCGCATTTCTACGGTCAGGGAAAACACAGCTAGTGAGAAAACAAAAGTATGTTTGTGTCTTTTTTTTAATCTGTGTCTGTGCACTTCTGGCTTCAACCGTATTAGTAGAAATAAATGTTTGTGCCAAAGTCCAGAGAGAGGCTCGAGCGAATCCGAAGGACAGCAAACAGAAGCTTCTTTCACAGACCGGAGTTGTGAGGTGGTCTGTATTCAGCTGGAGCTGCAGAACTTCCCATGTGCTGCCGATGTGATAAATGGGACTTCCACCGTCTGCCCATGCCAGCTCCATGAGAGACAGGTTCACTTCTCCCTGCAGGGACGAGCAGATTTATGGATGCGCGTCTGCTCAGAACCTCTCTCTGGCCGCTTGCGGATGCTCTTTGGTCGGCTTCGTTTGCAACAAATTGACAAAGATTATCCCCGTAGTTTGCGAAAGCGCGTCGGTCCGGATACGCTTCTGGCACTCAAGTAAACACATTCTTAAACATCAACAGCTTCTTAAACACAGGAGCACAGTCCACAGCAGGCATCCCTCCTCCAGTTTCCTCTACCATCTAGTCTGTTCACCCCCTGCTGCTTAGTCATAAACCCACATAATATGTTTAGCAGCGGCTCAGCAGCCTCACTGCCGCTGCTCAAGGCCAGACACTATATTGGCCGAGGGAGGCTAAGAGGCTAGGTCTGATAAAGAGTCGCCTCTGTAGTGAAACCTTTTAAAAAGTCGGGGGTTTATGGTTTCATTAAAGGCTTTTATTGTGAGCTTTAGCTTTATAGATGTTATTCTTTCCCCCCCTCAGTTCTAAATCAACTATAACAACATTTGCAGTCTGTAGGTAGCAGCTCGTTGCATTTATCGACTTAATGCTTTTCCGACAACGCACGGAGGCGACCTGTGCTTATTTAGAGATTTTCATTTTCAGGATTTAGCATAGCATCATGGCTGCCGGGCTGTTTCCTCCAGACTTTTTCTCCAGAGTTTTTCACCAGTAAATTTTTAAATGACGGAGAATGACATTTTTGAAAAATACTCGGACATGAATCCCACTCAGATGTCATATTAGTAATGTTATATTGTCACCTTTGTAAAATTATGGCCTAAGTCATTCTTTTTTTCTTTGCCTAAGTCATCTTTTGCCGAAAAATATGATTTAAGAAATCACTTTTATCAAAAAAAATTATTTTATAATGGTGACAATAACGGCTGAAGACAAAAACCGTTAACGCAGAAGCTAGTTGAAGAGTCACTCACGTCGGCATGCTGGATGCATGAAGACGTCCCAAAGCAGGAAGTCCAACTTACTTTCTGATTAATTGAATGTTAAAATAGTTACATGATTACTTGGCTGCATTTGTTGTGTATAGAGCGTTGAACTTTCACCCCATGTAGGAGTAAAAAATTGCTGTTTTTCTAACAGTTACTAACTATAGTTAGTATTATAATTCTAAAACAAAATTAACATTAGAACCAGATGTGATGAATGATATTAAAAACTCCATGTGTTGGACACATTCAGTTAAACAGAAAATATTTACTGCTCAACATTTGGTGTTAAATGAGCCTTAATTTGGAGTGAATAAATGTGCAAAAAAACAAAAAAGCTTCCTAAAGATGTTTTTGCGTTCACTGCAGGCAGAAGGACCGAACTGCTGTTGTTGGTCAGGATATATAAATCATGTGATCCATGGAAGTCCAGTGCGAGTCTTGGAGGTGATCGTATGAGGGGAGTGTGAAGACCTGCTACCTGCAACTCTTCTTTCTGCATGGCAGAAGCTGGCAGAGAACAGCAGGATGTAAAACTGTCAACAAAACAAAGAGGTGTTAAAAGCTGCAGAGAGGGGACAAAATGAGAACACACCGAGGTTCCACAAAAGCTATTTGTTATTTTAGCTCCCCACGGGACAGATCTAATACCCAGTAGTGACATTAATAACATAGCTAATAGAATTCGAAGTTGGTTTAAAATCTCCTATAAAGGAAATGGAGGAATCATATGAACCTACTCAATTTCTACAAAAAATGCACCGATAAACATGAACATCTAAAGCACCACAACCTCACTGGCCTGAGTGAAGATCGGTGTGTATGATGCAAATAGTACGAGAAAGAAACTGGGCAAAACTGGAGCAGTAGGAGAGTCCCAGTGTGTGCAGGTCTGCACACAAGGAGGATCGAAAAGATCAGTATGGATCAATATGGGTCAAGTGTTACTGCAAACACTTGATGGCTGTTTCACATGGCGTCAGGCTGGTTAGAATAGCTTTTTTATATTATTGAATCTTTTTTGTTGTTGTAAATTCCTCATTATGTTTGTCTGATATGGAAACTTGTTTTATGATTTGAAAAACTGCTGTGCTGCAAAAACAGAAAAAAATCTCTAACGGTGATTAATTCTCTTTTCGGCCTTGTGTATTTAAATTTGCTTTGCCCTTTTTTTTTTTTTTTTTTTTTTTATTAAACTTTTATTTTACAAGGCAGGTTGGTTGAGCACATCAAATAGCAGAAAACAGAAAAATAACATAAAACTCACCACCATATTCAGACCAAACATACTGCACACAGACAAGTCGGCTGACTTACAGCAGAAAAAAGGCCCAGCAGAGGTAAACTTTGTGTTTTTTCGCCTTAGCATGAACAATACGTTTGGTTAAATTCCTCTCGTCTTCTATCATATTTCATTCCAAGCGAACTCTCGCCAGGAAAACCTCTACCTCTTTGATATCCAACTCACCCGGGGAGCCTTTCTTGCCTTCTCGGGAGCTCTGCCTCCGAGTTCAAGTTCAAGCTCCATTCTGTGAATAAATGAAATTCAATCTGTTGCATACATACATGCACATGCCAGCTGGATACAGGGACAGTCGGGCGGACAAATTGACTTCCCAGTAAACTAAACTCCCCCGAAACAAACCCTCAGAGATTATATCTCATAGAATACATAATACCCATACGCGGGGGAGCAATCAAAAAAAGGGGGAAAAAATGTGGTTCTTTCCTCTTTCTGTGGCTCTCTCTATCTGTCTCCTCCTCTTTGGCTCTCTGAATTAACTGCCAAACCTTGTTGGTGCTGCGCTGCCGTAGATCAAATCCTTGCAAGACTCTGGGAAACAGTTCAAGTCAAGAGTTGCCGCTCTCTGCAGCAAACGATGATCTGATCAGGAGCGCGGATAGCTTGAGACCTGTGCATAACTTCCTCCAAGCGCGTCGTGTGTGAAAGTAGCTTACATGAGTGGGTGGGCTTACAATGAGGGCTTATCAACAATGCCAAACGTTTCTGCCAAAAATCTGCTGTTTCCATCTGGCTTTTAAGTTTTCTTATGACAGACACACCATCATTTACATCTCTAGAGTTTCCGGAAAACACTGCACTGACTTTATTACGCTCCACGCTGCAGATAAAGATTGTTGGTATTATTTATAGTGAAAAATAATCCTGCATTTGTTTTGTGCAAAGTGCAAACCAAAATGCTCCGGTCTGGTTATAAAACGCCGACATTCGTCCATGAATCAGGCGTCCATTTTGTTCCGACAGTTACCAGAGATGGCGGGGGGGAAACTGCCTCCTCTGTCATGGGGAGACTTGACATAAAAACGGCAAAAACCATCATTAGCGAAATATTTCATCAACCATCCAATGACTCTCCGGGGGATTCTGGAGGGGATGTGGAGGGATTTGGAGGGGTGGCTCTGAGTCTTCTTTCCATTCATCAACCGGTGTCTCCGGAGCATCACAGAGGGTAAGGGCACGGCGGCCCACTGGGGTCAGAGATATACTGCCCGGTGTGTCCAAATAGTCGGAGAACTTCCTTTTTCTGACATCTACACTAGCCTAGAGAGGCAGGAGGCCAGTCCGGAAAACTTAGGAGAGTTTCACTGAACAAATGGGAGGAAAATGTAAAAAAAAAAAAGAAACCTTGACAAATCAGGAAAAAGCTTTTTTATATATTGGAGGATGTTAGGATTACTTTTATGTTTCTGTTTTTTTTTTGTTTTTTGTTTTTTTTTTTACTAAATGCCACATTTTGTAAAATTTGAGGACCGGTTAATAAAATAGGTTTAAGTATTTTATGAAAATAAAAAAAATTATCATAGATTATGTTGAGAAAATTAAAGATACAAAACATGGGGATGGTAAACATTATTGTATGTGGTAGAGTCAAAGTCAAAAGCATAAACAGGAAGTGGCCACAAGGTTAACTGACACTGATATGACCTTTTATTGAACTGCCACTGATCAAATATCAGCTTCACAAATCACCAAGTATGCTTTAAATATTCTGCTTTATGTGTAGAATGAACCAGCTCACGTTTGAAGAAAGTGTTTAAGTTTTTTAACCTAGCGCAAATTAAAGATGCTCACGGTGGTGACATTCAGGTGGGGTCGCCCTTTATCCATTTGCCGAATCAGAAGCTAAAGCATGTTGCTAACAGATATTGTATGCCAACCGTTTTTCTTGATATGGATTGTGTGCGACCAGCCTAGGCATGCTCGTTGTTAGCATATCCAATGCTAATGCTAGCCTATCTGTGCTGATGGACACAGAGGAGATGAGCAATCCAGGGGGTGACCACCCTAGGTATTCTAGCTGTTAGCCTCTCCTCTAGCATAGCTAGTCAGGCTCCTTCTCATTTCTCAGTTATCGGTGTTGGCCTATTATCAGTTACATCAGTAGCTAGCTTCAGAATGAACTTAAGGTAATAAAACTTCTGTTGTCTTTGATTGCAGTGGAGGAGGATGACGCATGAAGCTGGGTGTTGTTGAGGTCGGCACAGCAGTAGAAGAAGGATCCCCAACCCGGGCCTGGAGGGCCGGGGTCCTGCGGCCCTTAGATGCGTCTCTGCTTGCCTGAGTAAAATAATGAGGTCATTATCAGGACTCTGGAGAACTTGGCTGCACTATTTCAGCTATTTGATCCAGGTCTGTTGAGCCAGGGACTCATTTAAAAGTTACAGGGCGCCTGGGCTTGAGGACCCCTGGAGTTTAGAAGAACCACAGTGACGGTGGGATCAGTGATCTGCACCACACCACTGCTGTTCACAGTCTGGATATCGGAAAGTTCGGCTAATGATCATGTCCCGTTCCTCTCAAACATTCTTCCATACTGATTGGAAAATTTAGCTAAGAAGAAAGAAATCGCCGGATCTGTTTATGTTCCCACAGAAAAACCAGTTACCTTCTGCCTCCGTTTTAAAACAACTTTGCATGCAAGATGTCAAATGTGTAGAAAGACAAGTGGGTTTAAATCAAAACCTTCAGATGTTCTAGATTAGAAATTAGGTTAATCTTTCTAAAAGGTAATTAGGGTTTTATTTTTTTATTTTTTTATTTGATTTTATGAAATCATAATAAGAGAAAATGAACAGCACAAGATAAAAAAATAATGTAATTCAAAATTAAACATTTGGTTTAAACATATCAAATAATCCTACTATGTTCTCTCCTCTCAGGAAATAAGATAATTTAAAAAAAAAAGTCTCGACTGACAAAATCCTGCTGTGAATTTACTGGGTTACCAACTTGGACTTTGGGAAGTTATGGGGTCAAAAGAATGGCCACATAAGGTCACCTGGTCTGCTGCTTGCTCACCTCTGCTCTCGCTGTGCCGTTAAACCCGTGATTGATGGTCTGGGCCTCTGATTGCACCAGAGGGTCCGCGGCGTTGAGCGGTCGCAGAGGCGGAAACATGCAGAAAGGAAGAAAACGACGTGGGAATTCTGCTCGCAAGGAAAAATACAGCCCTCTGTCAGTCTTTTACTGCGCAGGTCATGACTGAAGGACCCACTGTTATGATTGGGCCTTATGGGTTATTTTGTCTAGCGGCTAACAGCAGCAGGGTGATGATAGCTTTCTTAGGAAAAGGAAGTGAAGTGATGTGGTGTTCTATCAGCAAGACCGCGTAGAGAACCCAAACTGAAACTTATCTGGCCCTCTGAACTCCACTTTGGTAGGTTTGCACTGAATAGTCTACAGATTTTTTTAAATATATATTATTGATTAGCCTTAGCAGCTTTTAACGTCACAGTATTTTAACTGTTCATGTTTAAAAAATAAGCAGTTGAGAAAGTAGGTCTCCATTTTGATAAATATCACACTGAGAGTCAAAAGATTTGGAGAAGGCCATTAATATTTATATCGCACCAAACTTTGATTCTCTGTATCTAAACAGGCTTGACATTAAAGTAGCCAGATTGCACTAAAACAAATGTCCCTGTCCTGATCATTTACTCGCACATTTCTGCATGCATGTGGCCTAAATCTGGCCAATAACGGAAACGAAACATTAGCATAAACACACGTTAATGCTGGCCCAAAAAAGGTTGAGAAACACTGATTTAAAGTAAAAAAAAGAGATGAATGAAGATATAACCTCATATAAACTCTATAAAATGTACTGATTTATGGTTTAAAAAACTAATTTTTTTCTTAATGAATTTAACCAGTGATAAAACTAGTGGTATTGAGATTCCACACACAAACCGTGTGGGGCCCCCCGGCCCCAGCACAGCTACGTTGTTGTGTTGTGTTAAAGGCATGCTTCATGTAGCCGTGATTAATGAGGCTCGGAATATTTCCTGTAGATGCCTGTTGCTGCTTTCCTCTTTCATGTCTAACACACAAATGCATGTAGACATACTGTGACTGTTGCCCTTTCATGTGAGGAAAAGGGCAACTGCAGGGACCAGCTGCTAAGAACTTATCTCTTAGCAGTTGTCTGCAGCTCAGTAACATGCACATGAATATACATCTGCAGACAGATTTACAAATTTTAGCCTTTTTTTTTTTTTTACACTGTTAAAGGTTGCTTCCTCTATAGTTCACTTTTCTTTAATCTTTTCTTCCTAACTCCTTTGTAAAGTTAGTTGCCCTCAACAGCCAGACCACTTCCCCCTCCGGCTTTCAATTACTCCAGATATGTGGAGTTTGTCGGATGGATTGATCATACGGTGCTGTTATCTGACTTATCTGATCAGTGTTTTAGCCATGTAGATGTTATTATTATTATTATTATGTTTGTCGGATGGATTGATCATACGGTGCTGTTATCTGACTTATCTGATCAGTGTTTTAGCCATGTAGATGTTATTATTATTATTATTATTATTATTGTTGTTTGTTTGTTTCTGTAAAGAGGCAGTTTGGATGTGCTTCCCTCAGTCTCAACACAGTGGAAATACGATGCATGTGCATGGCATAGATAATCAAATACTTTTAAAGAATGGACAGTATTGGAAGTCAATGGAAGATGCTCCGGTTTGTTCTGGAAAAGTTACTCTTTAGAAAACTTTGAAGGATGTTCATATTGTTTTGCGGACCCTTCAACAGCTCAGTAGGTAATAAGTTTAATAAGCGACTGTTGTAAACACATGATGTAACACGAGGACACGGTAGAGGACGGTTTGGTGACAGAAACACGGAGGATATTCTTCATCATCCACTTCAGCCTGTCATTGAGTTGCTTAAAAAAAACAGGCCGAGAGCAGAGCGGAGCTATAACTAAGATCAATTGTTCCCTCAGGAATGTGTGTGTGTGTGTGTGTGTGTGTGTGTGTGCGCGTGTGTGTGTGTGTGTGTGTGTGTGTGTGCGCGTGTGTGTGTGTGTGTGTGTGTGTGTGCGCGTGTGTGTGTGTGTATCCTTGTATTTGATACATTGTAAGGCATATTTTTCTAACACTACTTTATGAGGACCTGCTGCTCCTCATGGGGTCCAAAATCTGTCCCTCATGAGAAAACATGCTGGGGTTTTTGTTTGTTTTTAGTTATGGATGATAGGCTTAGGACCAAAGTGAGAACTGAGTTTAGGTTAGGGTTAGGCGTGTAATAGTAATAGTTAGGTCACTGACCCATGAAATCATAATTTGCATATTCCAGCTGTTGCCCTCCACAGATTACTCCTCACTTTCACTGAAAAACCCAAATTAGATTGTTTTACGCTACGCAGAGGTTCTTTGTTACACATACGATTAATGAAAACTGTATTTGATTTGTGGAAGCTCAAGAAGGCCATTTTCAGCATTACGTTAAGGCATGATAATGAGAACAAGCAAACTGCGCAGCGAAAACCCTATTAAAGCGCATGTGTTTTTTATCTTTGCTAGCTCTGGTTTCACTTTTATTAATGGGGAAACCTTTGCAAATCCTCGTTTTATTAGTCGGTTACATTAGTTAAAGGTTGCCAGAGCACTTAGTTTAGGCATGTTGCTTGTGCTGCTGATAGAGTTACAAGTTAAGAACTGGGAATCCTGAAAGGATTTTTTTTTTTTTTACAGGTAAAGATCAGTTTCCTCCCACAAAACGTGTACTGCAATTATAAACAGGGCTTTCTGTCACTGTGTATTTCTCCAACTTTGCACTGCGTTTAACAGTCGCACTCTCTCATGGCCCGTGTGAGCGTCCCGTCTCCCGTGCTGGGCCATAACAGTGATGGATGGGCCGTGTGTGGAGGCCATTATTATTTGTTATGTGAGCGGGTGTGTGTGACCTAACCGAGCGGGCCATACACCTGCTGCGCGCCCAGAGAGCCCCGTCGAGCTGGGAGAACAGCTGGACGCATTGATTTAGCGGCTCAGCTCTGCAGGCTGCAGGAACAAATCAAGCAACAGCTAATAAAACCGGCCTTTATGATGCCTGCCCCATTTGCCCTCCAAAACAACTGGCTACATCATGTGTTTTTCTAACGCCTGCTGCCACACACACAAAAAAAAAAAAAATTAAATACCAGTCTAAGGTGTCACTTCTGGATGCTGTGGAAGTCGGGGCATAAAGTGTCACTTCTGGATGCTGTGGAAGTCGGGGCATAAAGTCTGGCTTTAATACTGCGAGATTAATCAATGTTGCACGGCGTATGTGGGTTTCCATGGATGGCTGTGTGCTATGAAAGAACATATTGCTAATGTGAGTTACTATTTCCATGTTTGCGGTCGCATGCGTGTGCTTTTATGGTTGTTTGCCTTTGCGCCGAGATGTTAATGTGTCCAATGGCTTGTTTATGTAATTCTGTCTGAAACCACAGCTGGCTGAACAAGGTCTGAACGTTCAGAGGTGTGGCTGTGGGTTTGTAGAGGGGAAGCTCGCTTTGATGTGCGTTTATGGAGGGGCAAATCCGCTTTGCATGAGAAGATTCTGTTAGAACCTTTTCCACACAAAGCAGGGAGTTCATCTGAGCTGGGAGTTTGTGTTTCGCAGATGATGAAGCAACTCTACACTGAGATTATTGAGTTTGCCTGACGGTTGAGTTCTTTGATGCAGAGAAAAGATCAACTCTTTTCTCTTTTCTTTTTTTCAGTTTAAAACAGTCACCTGATCTATTTCCCAATCAACAATTAAGGTTCTCTGAACAGTTAACGGTGCGGTATTATGTATTTTCCAGGCACATAGTTCCATTTTGTAGCACAATCAAGTAATTATGTCACCTTAAGTTAATATGAAAATGCTGCATATGCCAAACTTCAAAGAACTTTGACTTCAAACCATTTAAATGTGATGCTTTGAAATTGGACCCCTATCTCTTTAAGGAAGGTCCAACCCTTTCCAATACTCCCCCTTCAGCTCCTCGATGCCATTTACATCAAATTTTATGAGCACTGGACTGAGAAGTAGTTCATATGACAAGCTGACCAGATGCGTAGTTCCACCAGGTGTTTGCTAATTGTTGCTGGCTAGTCTGAAGGAGTCGAGTTCAGAGGAAGCTGCTGAGCTGTCTATGTGAGCTACTTCTCAGTGAAACGCTGGTAAAAATGTTGTTAAAGGGTTAATAACAGAGCCATGATGTGATGACTTCCTGCAGGTGGAATTTCAGACAGAGCAGGAGTTTCTTAAAGAGACAGAGATAAATTTAAGGTATTAAATTACTACATTGGCTATCATGGTTCATATATGTAACATAACAACTGAAGGCAACACAGTTACTTGGTTGTGCTATAAAATGCCACTGCATGCTTGGAAAGCACATAATACTGCTGCTTTAAAATGACAGCTTAACTTAGCAGACCTTCTTCGGCTTGATTGTGGCTTTTCTTTGGCTTTTGTTCTAAGAGTTTCCAGTCTGGTTCTTGCACTTGGCCGTGACAGATACTCCGTGATGCATGGTTGAGCTGTAAAAGATCCCCAGGTAGGTGACAGCTGCCATAACCGTAAGGTGTGATGCTGTTAAAAAATAGGAAGGGATAAGATGAGGACACCGAGTCCTCTTGGCGCTATGCGCTCATTGCTGCCAGAAAGAAAAAAAAAAAAAGAAAAAAAGACACACAAAGAGGTGACACGCCATCTCCACAGCGGCTGTACCGAATAGCTGGAGTGTTGCACCACCGCCGCCGCCGATGCCGTGACGTTGTTAAACAGCCAGAGTGTTGGTGAGTGACACCACTTAGTGTCATGCTGCGAAGCTGATGAAAAGCGACAGGCTTTATTGTGCAACAAAATGAGCCTGTCAGCTTGTTGGAGAGGTCGGCGGACTTGCATTCTGCTGCGCTATAAATGCTCCCCAATAATAGATTCACAGCTCAACAGGCATCAATCAGAGATGAGAGGAAAGATGAAGGAGAATCCCAACCCACGAGGAGGAGAAGTGATCAGTTGGAAAACGACTTTTAGTGTTAGACATGAGATGTCTATCAGGTTTGGGGTTTTTTTTTTTAAATGACTCCACCACAGGAAACTCAGATTCCACTTTGGATGCGGCGCTGAAACACCCGGAAGGTTATCATCGACTTTGTGAACTGACCTTGTTTAAAGCTCCCTGAAAAACCTCCGTCAGGAATTCAGATGTCCCAGCCAAAGACTGTCAGACTTTTCGATGTTAAAGCCATCAGCTGTGTGTCCGGACAATGGATGAGTTTTTATATATGTACATATATCTGCATCGAATGGCTGCAGAGCTCACGACTGTTAAAGTTTTGCCACTCCATCTTCTTTATTCATGTGTATGATAAAATTCCCCCGGACGCGTCGAGGGAGATGGAAAAAGATGCGGCGAATATCTGTTCTTATCGTGGCCTTTCTGTCACCAGGATGCAGTCTCCCCGTAAAGCACACTTAGTCCAGTCTATTCTTACAACAGTGCAGCCAGGAGACCACCAGGAGCTTTTATCATCTCAGCAAGCCAACTCCTTCAAACACTTTCACAGCATCTACAAGTATTTACCGAATTTCACGTTGCTACTCCGGCGCAGTGAGTTTAGTTTTAAGAGTCACTTACAGCCTTAGTTTGGCCGTTGCAGCAGACTCACAGCGAACCACTAAAACACAGTATAACATTTACATCTGTCTCTTCCAAGCTCCCTGAGGCCGAAATAAGGAACGTCCTTCTAAGATCCTGTTTTACAGAGCCTCCCAAGAAACATTCCTATGCTTGTCACAACCACAAAAGTTGACGTATTTAAAAGGGGTTTAATGTAAAATGGAAGGAAAATATATAAATGACTTTATTCCAAATAAAACTCTTAAAAGTAAGGTACAGTATTATTATATCATGACATAATCTTATTCCCTCATGAAAAACATACCTGGAGTGTTTACTTGTTACTTTCAGCTCCTTCAGACTAGCCAGCAGTGATTAGCAAACACCTGGTGGAGCTGAGCATCAGCTGAGCTCAATATAGGAGCTACTTCTCAATGACATGCTGGTACAAAGGGTTAATAGAGGAGCCATGTTGTGATGACTTCCTGAAGGCGGAGTTTCATAAAGAGCAAGAGCTTCTTAAAGAGACAGAAGCCCAATTTCAAGGTGTTAAATTATGAAGTCAAATTTCTTTTGAGTCATATTTGAGACATGTAGCATTTTTATAACTGAATTCAAGTCAAGTTACATAATTGAGTTATAAAATTGCACAATTTAATTCAGTTTAATGATGCAATACTATGAAGAACCACCTTTCTATGCAATTACTTCACTGTTACTCATTTGAATTATCTTGAATATTGACGTGTGGAAAGATGAGCGTATTTTTGCTTATATATGAAACATTCAATACTTTTTCAATTTTGTGTTTCTCACATTTGACCTTTTTTTCTTCTTTTTCAGAGACGGATCAAAGAAATTCCTGATTAACGCCGTTGCTCCTTCAGCGTTCTCCTTGAAACGTGTTCGGTCAGTCCGTCCTGAGTCGCTGAAGTCAGACAGAAAAACTCTGACCTCCAGGATTTACATTGTTCACCTCTGACCCCCATGGTCTTTGAGGTCAGACAGACCACACACACACACACACACACGTTCTGCAGGAGGTCGGTGTGAACATTCATAACTTCTTTCTGCTGCGTCAGCCCTGTTTTTAGCACCTTCTAAAATAGCAATTCATATGAACACACTGCAAAAAATACAAATATTACCCAGTATTTTTGGTCTAGATTCTAGTGAAAGTATCTCGGTGAACTTGAAATAAGACAAAACTAACTTAAAAGTAACTTTTTCCACTTATAACAACATTATTCCCTGTGTTATAAGTGAAACAATCTGTCTTTTTCATCAACTCTAAGGAATTATTGACATAAAACAAACTCATGTTTCTTGCTGAAAAGCTACTTTTCAGTTAGTTTGGTCTTATTTTAAATGTACCAAGACACTCGCACTAGAAACCGGACCAAAATTCTTGGTAAGGTTTGTGAATGTTTTTGCAGCGTGAACTCGAACAGGGTCAGCAGCAAGAAGAAGGTTCTTGAGAACCTTCTTCTTGCAAGGACCTTGTAGGCTAAGTGCAGTTCCATGCCATTTCTGCACGCAGCGAGAGGTCGCTCATTCTTCAGCGTTTATGAGCCAAGCTGCAGTGGATGATGGATAATTCATGCTCCGTGCCCAGGGCTCCCAAGGAACAAGCTCTAAATTATCTGATGGGGGAAAGGGCTGCCAGACAGAAAATTAAGGAGGAAAAAACTTTTCAGCATGATTTAACCGCCGTACACGACTCTGGGGCCTCAGACGTCCCTTTACGGCCCGACTTCCAGCTCCAGAATGAGTCCCACTCCATGTTCCTTTTTTTTCTTCTTTTCCCCTTCTCCTCCACGCTGAGCGCACCAAACCGTTGCCTTCCTTGTTTTTATTATCTCTCCTAGCATGTCAGCACAGGCCGCTCTTTGTCACCTCCCAAAGTTTCTCTGAAATCTCGCCGTGGCTGTTACCGTGGAGGCGTATACAAGCCCCCCGGTGGTGGAAATTACATTCAGTACCCGCAGAAAATCTGGCGTGAGGCGGCGCGAGGCGAGGGCTGCCATTTGGCAAAACAATCAGAAGTGCTTTACGTGTCTGACCTTCACGTGTCTACATGCAGTAAATACATTCGCCCCCCCCCACCACCCCCCCTCTCCGTCCCGGCGTCCGCAGGAGCGACCCGAGCGCCGCGGCTTCTGGTGGGAGCGGGGACGGCGGAGCGCGAGGGACACCTGGAGACCAGGTGAGCTCTGCCGCGGGTCGGATTGAAAATAAAAAATTTGACGAGTAGATGACAATTCTGTGAAAAATGTAACTTTGATTTTGTTCTCTCGACTGTCGGGTGATCCAGAACACGACCCTCCATCAAGCATTCCCTGTCTAAAACACAATTTTTTAAAGTCTTGATGCAAATTCTCAATTGTATTTTGGTCTGTTCTTTGACTATGCCGTCCTAAAACATGAATATGCTTTGATCTTAGCCGCTACGTAGTTCTGGTTTTATATTTAGGGTCGTTGTCCTGCTTACATCAGAACGTCTGGGTGGACTTTAGATTTATGGCTGGAGCCCAACCCAGTTCAGGCCTGGTCAGACTAGAACCATTAGCTTGATGGTCAGGTTGGGTCCGGCTTCTCTGATGCGTTTAATAAGCCTTCAGTACATAAAGCATGGAGAAAACCAATCAAGACATAAAGCTGTACTAATCCACAGAGTGTAAATAGAGGAGTAGATGGTCTGAACCTGTTGAGGAAATGCAGAAAGTCAGTACGATTCAGACGTTAATCAGACTGAAACTCTGTTTAGGAGGATTGGTAGTTTTTTTTTTTTTTTTTTCTGGTGTTGTTATGAATGGACCCAAACGCTGATATTGGGATGTTGCTTTGTTGCCTAATGCTGCTTTAAACGTCTCTACAACTTGACCAGTTTGAGTTCCTTCGTCTTCATGATGGTGTTTGTTCACTAATGTCCTCTAGCAAACATCTGAGGCCTTCACACAGCAGCTACGTTATGCATATTCAATAGATACAAACATTCGTTCCGATGATAATATCAAATAAAACTTTAGAAAGCACAACGGCTATGGAAAACATTAGCGAATGAAAATAGATGGCATATTACAAAAGGCTCTAATGTATTGGTATGTTTTTAAATTTTACTAAATAAATATATATTTGAATTTGTTCCATTTTTACTACAGATGATTCGGGACTGAATAAAATATTTACCAAATACAAATTACCTCAAATAAGCAGAAGCTTAAACCTGAACACTTTTCTAAATCCGCCTTTAGGATCACTTTGCTCCTCTTATCTGCTTCCTGGATGCCGTTACTCCAAAACTCACACTTTTCTCCCCTTGTTTCCACTCTCTGTTTTGCTTCTCTGTCAGCGTCTAGCGAATCGGCACTGACATATTTTCTCCTCACGTCTTCGATCTCCCGACAGTTCGGCTAAACGAGGCCCGGGGCTTTCGGCTTGTAACGGGGTTTCGAACTCTTTGACCTTTGCCCCGGCAAGCATGTCGCGGCGTTGTCGGATATTCGAAAAGCGACGAGTGACGGGGAAAACTAACTGACAGCGTCAATGAAAATGTAAATCATTTAAATGTGGTGAAAGCTTCTGGTTAAACGTTGGGGGGATGGGGTTGCAGCGGGGCTGTGCAGCAGAAACGGCACGGCTAACTGTTACTGATTACGTTGTTAATAATAAATTGTAATCAAAAACTTATTCAGAAACATTTTTCATATTCAGAAACATTTAAACCACAGACGTTCATGTATTATAGTGGAATTTTATATGATGATCCAACATAACTGTGGATAATTATGATGTAAATGTACAAAAACTGTCCTCAGAAATCAACTGGCAAATCTGTGAAGGAATCCACGGTTAGAGAACATTAGCGAACAACTTGCACCATAAGGACCAAAGGACACATCAGACCTGGGGGTTGGGTTAGAAAACAACAACAAGACCTTGCAGACTTCTGTTCATACCATTATCTGATATGGCAAATATGTGGCACAGCTGCAAACCTACAAAACAAAGGGAAAGGGGCTCTGGTCAGACGAAGGCAAAGTTGAACATTTTTGGCCTCCGTGCAAAACAATAATTGTGATGTGGGAATGATTTCATGCAGCACACAGGAAGGTGGAAGGGTCTGGATACAGGACGGTCATGGAAGAAAACCTGTTGAGGTGGCAAGAAGACTTGAGATTGGGGCGGAGGCAGGTCACCAAATCACCAGACCTGAGATTGGTGAGCTTTTTCGTCTTGAGTCACTGGAGGCATAAGAGCGTCTCAAACGATGCAGGAAGACGAGGATGTGGGCTGCATGTGGGCACGCAGGCTGACCCAGTGAAGAGGTTCTGCTTTAGGTTTTGTCAGGTTTGCTGCAAAAATACAAAATCTTACCAAGGATTCTGGGTCTAATTTCTAGGGTAAATATATTTCAATGCACTTGAAATAAAACTAAACTAACCTGAAGGTAACATTTCAGCAAGAAATAGGCTTGTTGTGTAATTCCTTAATATTGATGAAAAATGACTGGTTCCACTCTCAGCTTATGTCACTTATAACTAGTACTTTTTTGGTCAATATTAAGGAATTATCGATTTAAAGTAAGTTCCTACTTCCTGCTGAAAAGTTAGCTGTAAGTTAAGTTTGATTTAATTCAAGTGTACTGAGATATTTAAACTATAAATTAGACCCAAAAAATACTTTGTAAGATTTTGTGTTTTTGCAGCTGTTCTTGAGCAAACTGTTTGGGCTTGTAGCACAAAACCAAAGCATGCCGCACCTTTCAGATTTTCCATTGTAAAAACAGTTGAAAAGGTTTAATAGATATTCCAGACAAGTTTCTGATCTCAGATTTTAAAAAAATGTATCTTTCTTTATGTATGAAAATGTTCTAACCCTCCTGAAAGAAAAAGAAAAATATCTTGTTGGTTGTTGTGATATTATAAATATTAGGGGGGGGAATAATTTTTTTTCTAATCTGAAATAATCACATAAATAAATATGAACATAATTTACTAAAGCTGCTTTTAAGCACCAACAGTCACCGGCTTCTTTTTAGGGGTTTAGAGGAAAAACCGGGTCCCACGCTCCAAGAATGCGTCCGAGTCGTTTGCCGTGTGACGGATGACTTTTTGTTCGTGAATCGCGTCCGACTCGTGCGTCACTCGTTTGAACTTTGCCCACTCCGTCCTCCGTGAGGAAATGTGCGTTCGCTGTGTGCGTGGAGCGTCGGGAGGTCCAGACCCAACAGATAGAGTTACAGAGTGTGACTGAAGAGCTGATGGAGGGATTGCTATAAATTGACTCACCATGCTGACACGCCGCTCACTCCGAGGTCTCCTTTTCACAGCATAAACACTCCATCAGTCAGCACAGACAGTTTACCATCGATGGAGCAGATCGCCGTTTAATTCCTCCCCAGGCACAACAGTAAAACCCGATCCTGTGAGGGGGAAATACCACAGAAACCCCTGGCACAGGTCTGTTTGTGTATTTGCTGATTACGCCTAGTTTGACCAGAAGTGATTTTTTTTCAAATTATTATTTGTTTTATTTATTTTTCACTATAGTTTTGACAGATTTTGGCTGTCAGGGATGTTCTTAGTGGAAGGAAAAGTTCAACCGCTGATGATGGACCAAGTTGAAACACAAGAGGACCACAGGAAGCATTAGAGAAGCAGGGGCTTTTATTTTAACCAAAAAGATTACATTTACCAAAATAAAAGATTGCTGAGGTCAAAGAAGCAAAACTCTGTGCAAAAAACGTGAACAAACAAAACAGAACTGACTTTAAAAAAATCCCCACAAATTAAGAGACCACTGCAAAATGATCAGCTTCTCTGATTTGACTTTTTACAGGTACATGTTTTAGTAAAATGAATATTGTTCTTTTATTATATGAACTACTGACAACATGTCTCTGAAATTACAAGCAAAAATTTAGATTTTATTTGCAATAAAGACGCAGCGCTTTCAGACCTCAAATAATGCAAAGAAAACAGTTTAATAGTCATTTAGAAACAACAATACTGAAGTTTTAACTCAGAAATCAATATAAGTTTTCAATGAGGTTCGGTGCAGCGGGCTCTTCATTTTGTCCAGAGCTGCATGTGTGTTTATATACTGGCTGGTCAGACCATTAAAACACAACAGGGGGGAACTAAACATAATACAGTCACTAACTACAGCAAACAACACAACACAGCTCAGTTTGTTATTAAACTAACAGCAACAATGGAGTCAGACGTCTTACATTCAAAATAAAATATTAACTCAGTCTTTACTGGAGTGTCTTTGGTGGGTAAATGTATTTTTTAGTACAGGAAATATAATCCCACACATCACATTCAAAGACTTTTCACATAATTTGTAACTGAAACATTAATTTATTTAAAAAACGTGAACGTATCTGACTTCTTCTGCTTCTGAAATGAAATACATGAAATAACCCTACAGACCAATGAACAGTTGACAGCTGTTTTAAAATCTGACGCATGTAAAATGCAAAACATCAAATATAACAGTTTAAAACATCTAACAATCATGACAAGCTCACACATAAACCCCTCAGTATAATTACATCAGTCTAAAAGACACATGTTAAAATCTAACACTTGTAAAGCAAACATGCAAAAGATCCCAATGCATACCATAATAACTACGGACGGCTGCCGGTTACTGGCTGCTATGGTAACCGCCCACCGTCAAGAGCCACATGGCTTAACAAATGCAGCAGTAAAACTTGAATTTGAAGAATAAATGAGCCGATTTCGACAGACTTCACATGGATAATAATGTTAAAGTGAAACCCTTTCACCGCTGCCTCCATTTTGTAGAGACAGTCAAGGAAGTTGTTTAATAGCATTTGATGATTAAAACTCCACTTTTATCTGTGGGTAGCGACACGGTTCGCCTTCATGGTGGGCGACATCCAAACGTTACTTTCTGTGTTGTTGAAAACACAAAGGAACAGAAGCTCCTCAGCCCGTCCTGAATCCCTTTGTCCTCCAGCTCCTCTCCTCTGCACCTTGCGCCCCCCTCCCTATATTTAGAGATGGTATTTGGGGCAACTACTCCCACTCATTCTTCCTCCTCTCTTCTCTCTCTCTCCTGGTATTTTGGCTCACTCTGTCTCTGTCGGGGCCAGCCCGGTGATCGGACGGGGCGCAGACATCTCATGGTGAGACGTAAATATTCCGATAAGCCGTGAACAATGTAGTTACACGTTAATGATCCAGCCTGGAAACACAACGTTTAAACCCGGCGAATAATACGCTCACACGAGTTTGTACAGCGGGCCGGGGGGGCCGGATGGGGCCCACTGAGGAGCTTTTGGGTCGCAACACAAAACCAAAACCCAGAGAGCCACGAAAGGTTGGATTTGAAGGAGTAAAAAATAAAAATGTATTTATTTAGTTGTTGTTTAAAGCAGCAGGATGTAACTTTTATTTTTTTTTTAAAAGTTTTCTTTACATTAAAACTGTGATCTCTTCTAAATGCTAACGCTAGTTAGCATATACAGTTTATACAGTATATATACAGTATATACAGTAGGATATACAGTTTTACTGGAACGGTAAGTTGTTTCTCCACCATTAGCACGTTTAGCAGCATGCACACAAGGTTAACTGACAGCGCTAAGCCCCTCCTCCTGGTTCTGATTGGCTGTTTTTGGTCGAGTGGTGCGTTTCTTCAGACATCAATAGTAGTTCATGGAGGAGTTGGAGAAGCTCAATCTTTCCACAGATAATCTCATATTTTACCATGACAACATGGTGACAGTTTAACAAATATGTATAAAAACATAAAAGTTACAAAAACTGTTACATATTGTAACAGTTTTTACATTTTTTAGCTACCCGTACTAATACATAGGTAGCAGAAAAACAGCTTATTGAACTTTTTACATGTTACCGCAGCCTCTACACCAATTTTTTGTCAATGTTTTAAAGATTTTATATCTTTTTTTTTAATATATAATCTTACATAGGAATATGAGCATTGTTCCCCAATGCTGACTCTGCATACTCCAGCACTGTCTGAAGAAAAACTCATACCAAGACTAATTTAGACTCTGTGGTCAAGATGAAGAAAGCGTCCAGGTGGTGGCAGCACCATGCTGCGGGGACAGGAAGCTTCTGCAGGCTGAAGGTCGAATGAATAATGCAGCAATGAATGGTTGAAACCCTGCATGACATCAGGAGAACCACGACACCTGCAGACCTCAGATGTTCATATGAACTTTGTAGTTTTTTGTTTGCATGCGAGACACATTTTTGTCAAGGTTGCCACAAATCATTCCTGTTACTGTATGTGTGTGCAGTAATTTAAATGTTTCCTGAAGGTTCTGGTTGTTTTCCTGGCCTTATGGTTTGCTTTGAGCCAGGCTGTCATACACAAGTGCTTTTGCATAAACCAGTTTTGGACCTTTCAAATTAAACTGCATGTTGTTTTTTTCCTTTTATTTAACAATACTAAACAAAAGGAGAGAGTTATTTGTTGAGATGTCTCCATGCAGGATGCCACAGCCTCCACTACCTCCACCTACAGTTTGGATGTCTTTTATTTCCAGTGTTAATAACAACACATTTAAAGATCTTCTTTTGGTCAGTGCAGCAGCCGTCACAGCTGTGGAAGGTTTTTACACAAAGTGTCCAAAGTTACCTTGTTTTATGAGCTCCGACCGGTGAGTGTGTGCGTAACTATCCACACACATTGTACCTTCATGGGCGGGTAACCGTGTGTGTGTGTGCGTGTGTGTGTCTGGCAGCGGTGCCGTTGTTTGACCAGCTGTTTGGAGGGAAAGCCTGATCCCATGTGACCTGGTGTTTCTCCAGCTGCCATTGGATCAGAACAAGCAGCTCTCTCTTCCAGGCGTCCCGCGTTATGAGGCCCGCACTCCGCTTTTCATCCTTTTTTTTTTTTTTTAAAGGTTTATTATTTTTGGTAACAATAACAGTGGAAGTACTAGAAAAAGTAACTAATAAAAATGTAAGAAAAAAGGAAAAGCTCTCGCCAAATTTCCCCGTAAAGTAGTGCGATTTCTGTCCCAAAACGATAAAAATAGAAGAGAAAAACACGGCTGTCTGACACCCGGTCCGGCCGTCTGGCTCTTTAAGAGCACAGTCAGTGTAGCAGATTGTTTCAACAACACTCAAAACTAATTTAAGGCAGAAAAGAGCAAATTTTACCCATTTACTATATAACAGCCATGGTTATCTGCTAATTTATGTTGCAAAAACAAAGATTTATTTACAAAATGCAATAAAAACATATTTTTTTTTATTTTTTGGGGGGAGCTTGTTTATTATTTCTATGCTTATAAAAGGTAGAA
>NW_006800241.1:338748-356301 GCF_000485575.1 Poecilia formosa | reverse complement strand
CAGATGATCAACAGCCGGATGTTACCACTGGAGGAAACGATGAAGAAGACAACAGGAAGAGGTTGATAAAAAGTTGTGTGACGTTCCAAAATTTTGAATCCACAGTTCTTCTGTGAAATCAGCGACTACAATTTCCCTGAATGCCGCATACGTAGCCCCTCCCAAGTAGGCGGGGCTTGTCGCTCCAACGACTGAATAATTTGCCAATATTTCCTCTGACAGCTGAGTCAGCTGAATTATAACTGTTTACATCCGTCGCCACCATGATTTTTAATATCTTATCACATGAACAAGATTATTCTTGTGTGATTTTCACTTCATTCCTTATTTAATGAAAACGCCGCATTTGCAAAGTTGTGCTTTTTTTTTTTTTACTTTAGCAGAACACAGACAAAAACTGGCTAATGATTGCTGAGTGTTGGGACAGGTGACCCGATTTTTACAAAGTTTGTGTGTGTGGGAAGAAGACAACGCTACAATGTAAAGATTGCGATGCTGAAAGAAAGTTGGGTTGAAAATATCCATCAGACGTGAGGATAGAAGGCACTGCTATGTTTGGAGGCGAAGGAGACGCTCCGATGGTGTTGAACGACCCGACACACGGACGGGAACGAAGACGAGACGGAGGCAAAGGGCAGCCGCTCGGTGACAACCCTGACAGTTTCGGGTCTCGTCCTCTCCTTCCACTGCTGGGGGTAAATTTAAATCCAAGGATTGCTTTCACAGACTTGTCTCTGAGATGCATTTTTTATGTCTACCGTCCCAATTCAAGCCCTTGAGTTTATGCAGGAGATGAGAACGAATTTCCTCACTGCTGTGACGGAGGAGCCTGTGTATGTCATCCACGGCAAATGTACTTTTCCAGCTTCTCCTAAAGCTTACAGCAGAGCCTTACAAAGGTTCCTGGTTCAATTCCTGTTGAATTCGATGGATTCCAGACATGCTGGAATCCATCGTATTTTTGCATCAGTAGTTTAACTTCAAAGGAAAATGTAAAGCCATTTTGTACTTTGCTAGGCTGGTAAAAATCAGCTCTTTGTTTTGCGCTTCGCTTCATCCAGAGGATCTGGACTCTCGGCTAATGATTGCTTCCTGGAAGCTCTGTTGAGGTTTTAAATTTTACCCAATCACTAACATTTGTCCATGACGTACATAATGCGCCAGTTTGACAGTATGAAGATTACTGGAAAACTACCAGCGATGTAAACGACCATCCTCCACTGTGAGGAAAGAAGTACCAAGCTGAACGAGGCTATTGATGCTAATTCAATATTTGGGAACGTGGCCATCATGGCTTCCTTCACCTCCTCTGCTGCCATTGCTAAAACTACAGGCAGACTTCAACAACTTCTGTTTTATTGGCCCAGTTTAAATTCTACTAGAGAAATCCAGTTCAATGGGAGAAAGCACAGATGGAGGACTGAAGGGAACTGAGAATTGATTAAAAATGCCCTTACATGGAAGTAAACTGCTGCTACACACATTGTGAGGTCAGAGGTCACCTTGAAGACTTCTATACCTCATAGTGTCCCGAAAGTACCAGAACCTTCTCCTCCAGTAGATTTCAATAAAGAATGTTTCTCTTACCAATGTGTAGCTGGCTCAGCGTTGATAGGAGATGGGGAAAAGTGTGTTTGCATGCAAAGTGAGGAAAAAGCATTTCAACAAGTAGAGCTCAGCGGCGTCAGAAAATAAAAGCTCTTAAAAACACTGCACAAAATCTTTTGTTTCTTCACTGAGGCTGCCACGAGATGTAAAGATGTGAAGAAGTCGTGTTTTTCATCAAAGTGAAGGTAACACTAGTTACTCTATTTGCTCAATTTATTATCATGGACTACACAGATGAAGGTGAGTCTTTTAGGTGTGACAACCTTTATCTATCTTCCAAACTCTTATTTTGAAGTGAGAGGAGCTTTTCTCGGGTTGTCAGGTTCTGAGTACGTATAAAAGGAGAAGTTTGACAGTGAGTGTCATTGTTGGCAGAGACGGCACTCCTTAATCTTGAAAAAAGTACATTTCAACATCAACTTATGTTTAACCAGTTTATTTTGGACAATTAGAATAATTTCAGTAACTTCCTGCAGCATGGCAGCCCCAGAGTTAAGCATAGCCCAATTGAAATGACCCACATTGCTCTGACCCCCGATGTCTGCCTAAATGAATCAGCCGAGTGTTTTAGGGTCACAGGTCAGACAGAGCAGGTCTGCTCTGAGCATGTGCAAAAAAATGCATCCTTTTACACTGACAGACGACGGTATCCCTCACTAAAGGTCTACATCTTTAGTGATGTAGACCTTTAGTCTACATCACTATATATCATATAATCTGATCATAGATTATATGATCATATAAGCAGATCATATAATCTGCTTATATGATTGCTTGTTGTCCTGACTTGAACTTTCTGTTCATTGAAACTGGCATCACAGGGACAGATGTGGAGATGGCATCAAATAATACAAAGAGCTGTTTCAGAAATACCAGGAGCTCTGTGGACTATCATGGTATTGGCCGCATGTCTTGTCCATCTTCTCCTCTTTATCTAAGACAGTATTCTGAGGTGTTAGGGTACACACTATTGAGGAAGGAACAAAAATCTCCTGTGTGTCCAGCAATGAGTCTTGGAATACGGCGGGCTATGAAGGATACACCAGATCCGTCATTCGAGTCAAGACAAGCAGACGACGCAACTGTGAGAATTTGTAAAGCCTTTGTTGCATCTCTGTGACATAATCAGTCTTCAAATGCAGACTTTGAGTAATAATAACTGTAATTTAAAAAGGGACGGTGTAAAACTCAAACATAACCATTTGACACGTTTTACCAGATTATAAGCATAAGAGAATTATGTCTCTTGACAAGTTAGAACAATGGAGGTACAATGCAACAATTTAAAGGATGCAGGCCCTGAATCTGGTCACACCATAATCAGTACCAAGCTTCCTTAGGTTGGTATCTGCTTTGAATTGATGTATTGACAACAAAGGGCCACTTAACTGACTTTAGCTCAGTTAAATAGCTAACTGAGCTATTGAACTAAGCATTGAACCAAATGTTAAAAATCTCCTCTGAACTGGACAGTCCTACACCAAAACAAAGCTCAGCTGGTTTTTCGTGAGTTGAATGTGTTATTATTAACCCTTTCAGGCATAGCGGTCACTGCAGTGGACAGCTTTCTAAAAGCCATTTTCTTGTGTTTCTTGTGGATTCTTATGTTGGAAATGCACACAGACCACTGAAGTGGACACAAGTGCATCATACAATACACTGCCAACTACTGGCCATCAGCTGCAAGTGCAAGACATTTTCTGTTAAGGCAGACAGACGAAAAAGCAACTCAGGAATATCCAGCCTCTCCTACTCTTGCAGGTAAAAAACATCTTGTGACATCAAATAACCCGTAAAGAACAATACTACTGGTGTATTTTCCAAACTTTGTATTTGGAGAAAATTACAACTGATCACTTAGAAAAAAATCCTATAAATTTTTTTCCATATTTTTATGCTTTAAGAAAATCAAAAACACTTTGGAAACAATCCTGACATAAAGGATCATAATTTATGCACAAAAGGGCTGGAATCTGTCATAAGATCTGTGAACGACTTTAACTGAAATAAATTAAATCTTTTGCAAGGTGTTGTTTTAGTTCACAGTGACAAGAACTTTACAACTAAGTTCCAAAGAAATACATCTAAAAATTACAACACGAGTCATAAAATGTTGATTCTCACATTCAGTAGTTCTTCTTAGGGAAGGAACTACAAATTTATGGCCATCTGTCCATCGTTGATCTGTGAAGGGCTACAGGAGTCCGATGCCTATCCACCCATCAGATTTCATCATCCTCTGAAAATCTGTCTCAGGCCCTGTAAATCCAACTGGTTGGCCTTAGAAAAACTTTTTTGACAGAGAAATCTGTTAAGAGTGACTGAAAACAAACAAAAAAAAAACTGATTCCAGAATCGTAAGAAGTTTTTCCGAACCTTACTTGAAAAACAGAGGCAGTAAAAACCCAAAACTTGTGAGAAAAAGTAACTGAAAATGGTAGTCGCGATCAGCCCCCCACCTGCTCAAATTCAACTAGTGTGTATGTATGTTTAAGGAAACTGTGTCGTTTTCACAGTGTTATCGGATGACTGGCTCTGATCAGCCCGTACTGCGTAGCGGCTGCTGTGGATTTGAGATTAGACCGCAGCTGTCTCCGAGAACTTTATCGTACTTCCATGTTCGGGTTTCTCCTGAAACCGGATAACCTTTCCATCCTCCGGGAGGAGGGGGGTCCACGGCTGAATGGTCGGGACCATTTGACACCACATCAGATGTGTGGAATCTAGGGAATGAGCCTGTTCCTCTGCCAGGCAAAGCCCCTGAAGAGCGTGCCGTGTCTGTATTGTGTTTATTTGTTGTCATCGAAGCGTTCCAATGAACCTCTACCAGAACATCTCCGAAACCATCTTAAATGTCTTCCCAGAATATTAATATTCCAAACATGCCTCTCTATCCGCTCATTCTGGTCATTTCTACCTCCTGGAGTTCAGTCCCACGCTTTCACTTCCAAGTCCCAAATACAGGCTCATAAACACGTAGCGCCGCTTGGGTTTGGTGACATGCGGTGGAGGTAGTGAAGGGCACTAAAAAGGCTCCAGTGATGAAAAACCTCCCAGCCGTCCAGGGAAGCCATCTTCTGTTTCACACCGGGCCAGATTTATGATTTCGACACTCAGCATCTCTGCTCTCCTGCTGAGATGTGAGGAGAGGTTTAGAGAAAGACGTGTAGAACGAGAGGGAGGAATGGAGACGATTGAGATGTGGAGAGGCAGTAATTGGTGGAGAAAGCCACGGTGTGAGTGATAAGAGGAGAGAAATAAACAGGAGTGCAGGTGAGAAGTGTAAGCCGGGAAATGGCAATGCGCCGTGCGGGCCTGCTTCGGCTTTTGGCGGATCCTTCGCTTTACCTCAATCGACTGATGCAGCCTCTTCACCGCTGATGATGATACGACCTCTAATCCATCTTCCGACGTCTCTGCCCCGGGATTGACTTGCGTTTAGTTCAATCCATCTTCATTGGCACAGAAAATGCACAGATCTGTGAGGAGGGACGAAGGAAAACTCCACAGCATGATGTTTCATCCTGGAGGCCGTGCGTTCTTCCCCAGGGAGTTCATAAACTTTTACACGTCGTTAAGTTCTTCCCCAGGAACTCCCTGTGCAAAAACTCACAAACAATGTCACAATGTCACAAAATGTGTAAATAAACATCAACTTCTAGATGGTTTTTTTCTATCTTTTGTTCACTATTTTCATATTTCTTTAGAATAATTTCTGCCTCACATCTTTTAATTGTAGTCGACCATGAGTTCTCCCCCACAGCGAGGCTGCTGGACGGTTCCTACGCTACGCTAGCTTGAGAAGCAAAGCAGCTTGATAAGGTTTGAGGGTTTTTTTGGCTCTAGTGGCTTTTATTTGAAAGTGTTAGAACAGGAAAGTAAATAAGGAGGGAGAGGGAAGACATGCAAATCCCAACAGGCCAGGATTCGAACCTACGACGGCCGTGTCGAGGACTAAGTGGGTTGTGCTTAAAACCCCTTCACCAACGCAGAACCCACAGCTTGATCGATTTGACTGGCAGCCAATCAGAAAGATGAGCATGGAAAATAACATGTCAATAACTTGTTTTCATTTATGTTTCACAATAAAGATTTAAAAACAGATTTTATGATAAAAATTGACCTTTTTAAAATTCATTATTTTTACTTTTGCTGTTGTTTCCTCAACTTCCTTCCAGTCCTCTCAGGCCCTGATGGCCCTCCCCTGGTGGATGCGGCCACCATTTAAAAAACACTGGTGCACTCAGCTGTGATCACATCCAGATAGATTTTTCCTGCATGTCGTAAAAACTGGGACGATAACTTTTTATGGCTTTTTTTTACAGCAATGTTCCTGTTACATGTCATCCATAAAGGCCAGATTTGTGGACTCCACAGCTAACTCTGTAGTTCTCCCAGAGTTACCATGGTTACCTTTTGGCCATTTCTCTGATCAGTACTTCATTAATGTTTAACTAATGTTTTGGTAGGTTTGCAGCTGTACTATACTCTGGTCTTGCTGATACTGGATTTTATTTTGAGGTATCAGAGTATATGGGACTAATACACATGCTTGCCATAATGTGTAGATTTATTTTTTTAAATCAACTTACTTCTACGTCTAAAGTTAGATTAAATCACATGAAAATTAATTAAAGTGTGGATGTAACGTGATAAAAGTTGAAGACGTTTCAAGGGGAAAACTCATGAAAAGGTGTAGCATTTAAATTTTGGATTACCGTTTATAGTTTTAAGTCAGTTAATATGGCATAAAATTGTTTTTTTTTTAACTATCAATTTGTATCTAAGGCTGAAATGCTTTTTGAATGCAGTTAAACCTCTGCAGTGGAGACAGTCAACCACATGAGAGCATATTACTCCAAAACCCAACGTTTCAGTTCATATTTCAAATGTTTGAAGCTTCATTTCTTTCACAAAGATTCCACATAAAGCTTTCAAAGAAAAAAAAAAAAGTCAAACTGAAAAGGCTCTGTGCAGGCTACACCAAAGCCCCTCTCCCCATCAATCATTGTGGTAATGTGCTTGGTTATGGGATAAACACGTTGAACGAGAGTCTGGTGGAAATTTGGAAGTCGAGCCACACTGACAGCTCATGGAAAAAGTGTCACTAACCGGATGGCTGAAGTGTGGCCAAGATGTGGGGCCACCTGCATTTTATGCATGAGGGCAGTGAAAAAAGAAAGAGAGAGCTTCACAAGCAACACATGAACATCCTATCAGGCAAATCTCCTCGACCCATTACGTCAACGCGAAACCGACTCCTACCTGCGAAGGCTCAAGTGCAACGGGTCACCGGCTCCAATTAAAACCCCAAATGTCAGCCAGGAATACTTGTCGGCATCCTGCCCCGTCTAATCTCGTCTCAATCTGCAATCTTATGGTCCGACACGAGAATATGTAACAGAAAGTGTTTTGACACTTCTGAGCTACGGCGGTGACGAGTAAGCCGTAGAGGAGATGGTGAGGCAGACACGCGGTGCAGAGCAAAAATAACAAAGACAATGATCGGGGCCGTAAATTACGCCGCAGACACATCAACCTGTCTACGCAGCCCTTAGGTCGAGTGTCAGCTGGTTTGGGAATGAAAACACTTAACCCAAGCGTTGCTCAAAGGGTCGTAAATCACAGCTCTCCTCTGCGACGTGAGTTATGGCTCCTCGTTAGGACTGGACATCCCTGTCTTTTACCTTCTGCTTCACATTTCTTACCCATTTCCGTTGAGCAAAGATCCTCCTTTCTAGCCAACTAGAAGAAGAAAAAAAACTTGAAAGCCACAGCGCTGTCACACACAATTTATTTTTACAAATCAGACACACTCTGCTCCCATGTGATGTGGGTGGTTAATCACTGGTGTAAATTCATATTCTGCTCCAGCAGGGAAAGAGACATCTTTGGTATGAGGCCCTCTGCCAGTCAGTGGCGCTCTGCATGGGGCATCCCCACCGCAGTCTCTTCCCACCGGCGGCCTTCGGTCCTCTGAACGCACTTCACGCAGAATTCAACACCTAAAACTGCTTTAACTGGCTCAAACGTACACGACCCCCGCCCCCATCATTGACTCATTTAGTATTTCTGGTGAACCTGTGGGATAAAATACGGAGAGCTTGGATGAACACAGACATTCACTGGACTTCTACCGGAGTGAGATGAGTGAGGGATTTAGATTTCTTCAACACAGTAATTCGGGGATGCAAAATAAAAAGCCCTGCCAAAGGCGATGTAATTGAGCCGTGGGAGACGCCGCGAGCGTGGGGGAAGATTTATCGCCCGCATGTTAGCCAGATAAAACGTTACCTAAAACCTCTGTGGTAGGTGGACATGGACTTAGCAGGACGGAGTCAGATAGATGTTGATGGATAAAGACCTATAAAATAAGAAAACAACGAGGCAGAAGAGAAAATAACATTAGGGAAATACTAGCCCTCTTTTATCCGGAGATCTCTCACACATGCTGGGTAACTCATCTCCACGGCAGCTGAAAAGCCTTCTCCTTTCCTCCACTGTGGCTGATAAAACATTTGTTGAAAGAGGAGGACTTTTCTAGGAGATTTCATCTGTTTTTCTATACCTCTATGTCATCTGATCAGCTTCACCACTTCTGTCTCTGGGGATCTGACAATGGTTGTTACGTTATCAGCCATTAAGTGAAAGTGCGGAGTGGAGATTTGTCACTTTAGGGGATGAAGATAAAGAGGAGAGAACTGACAAGTGGTAGCGAAGGCTGTAAAAAGAGATGAAGGAAATATAATGTGGTGAAACACAAGGTAGCTGATGAAGGAAGGGAGGGTGACGCAAAGGGATAAACGTACAAACTCTTAAGCAGAGAGGGACTCAGAGTAGAGAGGAGCCAGTTGAGGAGGCTCTGGTTAGGATGCCTCCTGGACAAGGTGGGGTGTTCTGGGCACGTCCCACCAGGAGGAGATCCAGAGGAAGACCCAGGTCCCGCTGGAGGGACTATGTTTCTCCGTTGGCCTGGGAACACCTTGAGGTTCCCCCAAAAGAGCTGGACCAAGTGGGGAAGGAAGAGGAAAGTCAGTGTCTCCATACTTAGTGACCTGATCCCAGATTGATTAAGCAGAGAAAGTAAACCCCTTGAGAAATACATGTTAGTATTGGAGGCATATTCAGTGTTTTACAAAAGTCTCTTTTTTTTTACATTTTGTATTTGCAGGACCACAACTGCCCACGAATAGTGAAAGTCTGTGTTTTAAAACTCCCTCTAAAAACACTGACAGCTGCTGATTGTAATAGTTCACACACCATATGTATGCCTTAATATGCATCAATGCACACAGTGGAAACCGTCTTAGCCCTGTACCACAGAAACTAATGTCTACAGTCTTCCTCATTTCCGCTCTTCGGCACCAATCAGCGGCAACAAAAATAAATGCAGCTGCCACGTGTATTAAAAAGCATTTTTTTTACCGCATCTCCAAGATGCATTTTGTTCTGGATATTTAAGATATATTCTAAGAAATAATATCAGCAAATAGACTGATTTTCTGCAAATAACCTGGAGTCACTTTCCACAGAAAAATCAGTCAATAGGTGAATCCTTGAATACTGAGCCACTGAATCATCACAGGTCCACTATTTGTATTTTACCTTATATTAAAGGGGCAGTATAATGTAAAATCACTTTTTTAGCTTTACATCATGTTGTAAAGTTATTCCTTCATCAAAAACATACCTGGAGTGTTGCCTTGATTCTTTCATGAATGTTTAATCTCCATGGCAACCATTCGGCTGCACAAAATGCCTGGTTGGACCTAGCGTCACCTTCGAAGATGAAGCTCCTCCTCAGAGAGGAGCTGCCAAGCTTCTGAGCTCCCTCCCTCATTACAGAGCAGCTTTCCCCCGCGCCTCCTCTACTCAGCTCCTTCATACTAGCCAGCAGCAATTAGCAAACACTTGGCGGGAATACACATTATATGAGCTACTTCTGAGTGCAACGCCGATAAAAATGTTTTTAAAGGGTAAATAGAGGAGCCATGTTGTGATGACTTCCTGAAGGCAGAGTTTCTGAAAGAAGAGGAATTTCTTAAAGAGACAGAGGCCAATTTCAAAGTGCTGAATTAAAAAGTCAAGTTTCTTGAACGTCATATTTGACATGTACAACTGAAAGCAACATTAGTTGATTGTGCTATGAAGTGGCACTGTGTGCCTGTAAAATATGCAGCATTGCTCCTTTAGGAACAACAGCAGTCCTGGCTGGTTACTGGATGTATGGCACATGTCCAAAGAGTTTCCATTCAGTCACATACAACCTTTATAATGTGTTTTAGAGATAGCCCAGAATGTTATCTTTTATGATCCTGTTAGAATATAAACAGGTAACTTTAAATGGAGAGGAATGGCTCCCATCACATCCAAAGCTTTAAAGGATTGCCGAGAACAAAGAGTTCGACCCCGCTTGTCTCGGCGGCGAAGCGGATGAAGTTTTTGGCCGAGGGGTAAAACCTGAACCACAGCAGGCGAGGGCACGAAGCAGGAGAGGTCTCCGCTCAGACACAGCAGGTGGTATGAAAGGAAAACAAGAAGTGGGGGGCCAAGGAAGACAAAGTCAGGGAAACGCTTTTTTGGATAAGAGGTGCACTTAATAGTTCCACTAACTCAATCACACGGGTAAGACATCGGCGATGGCCGGAGGCGGCAGCCGGGGCCGCGATGCCAAAAACCTGCTTTTTAACAGCCTGCGATACCTGGCTGCAGCAACGCCAGCGCCGAGCCATGAAAGGAAAGAGGCCCTTCAATTGAGTTATTGGACTGCAGCGCGAGCAAGGTGGAGAGAGTTCTTTTAACTTAATTAAACACTAATATGAAGCAGTCAGTGCCTCGCTCCGTTTTAAAGGAGCCTTTCATGTGTGAATTGTGTGTATGGGTCTGAAGGCGAAGACTCTGGCAGAGATGTTTGTGAGCTCGGACCCCCCTGGAGTTTCGGCTGCTGGTCAAGTCAGTGGTCTTATTGGGTTAGGATAGACAGATTAGTGTGTGCTCTCGTGTGTGACTGCTTGTGGCAGTATGTGGGAGAGTGTGTTTGGATAGCCTCACTCTTATAGGATTAGTCAAAGGCCATGGAGGCAGTGGGGGGGTTGGGAGTTGGATGAGTTTGCGTTTCGAGCTTGAACTCTTACTTGTTTATAAAGTTAAAACAGCATACATCTGAACTACATTATATTTTGCTTCCTCACTGCCATTGAGCTGTTCTAAAAAGAAAAACACTTTTTTTTCTCCCCCCACCTTTTCACTTAAACTGCTGGTCCATAAGGAGAATAGTTTTCCCAGTTCATCGCAAAAGAGGTTGCTTGGATTGTTCGGAGCCCAAACCTCATTCCCCCGACTGAAGGCCTCTGGGATGAGCAGGAATGCCAGCTAAAAGCCAGGCTACACTTCCTGAAGCGTTTGGATGTAACAGAGCTGGTTTTGTAGCCGGATAGAAGCAGATCCCTGCAGCAAGTTCAAAATCTAATAGAATGTTAGAAACTCGAAGAGAAGCTGAACTCTGTGGCATTATGGCCGAGGGTGATGCAGTAAAATGTTCCAACAATTATCTGTCCATTAATTTGGTCTGTTGAGTAGAGGAGGGGAAAATGGCTCACTAAAGCTTCCACACAATGCATAGCATAGATAACATCAGTAACTATGAACGATTTATGTAAGTCTCAAAAATATGTATTAGTCTGAAATCTTAAAGGGACAATATGATGTGTTTTCCAGGCACATTGTATCATTTTATAGAACAATCAATTAAAATGTTACCTTCAATTGTTATAAAATTGCTAACTATATAAAATACAATTTAAACAAAATTTGACTTCATAATTTAACGCCTTGAAATTGGGCCTGTGTCTCTTTAAGAAGCTCCTGCTTTTTCTGAAACTCCACCTCCAGGAAGTCATCACAACATGGCTCCTCTGTAAAAGTTTTTACCAGCATTTCACTGAGAAGTAGCTCCAATAATGAGCTCAGCTGATGCTCAGTTCCACCAGATGTTTGCTAATTGCTGCTGGCTAGCCTGAAGGAGCTATTACTGTAATACTGGAAGGATTTTTGCTGTTATCATTATTATCATTATTATTATTATTATTATTATTATTATTATTGTTATTATTATTATTATTATTATTATTATTATTACTGGACAGATATTATAATGTGTATATAAAGTAGCAACAAGTCAAATTTTCATTATTGGGAGCAGCAGTTGATTAATTGACCAGATAATATCTAGAGGAATCCATAGTTCAATCAGTTAGAGGAAGTAGCAAAAGTTAAATGCTTGACTTTTACTATATTTTAGCCTACTTCATGTTTTCAAATTGGTTCTGTTTTAGAAATGTCTAGACTCCACAGATCTGTCAGTAATCATGCCAGTGTATTGGGAAAATAAACTCACCTTTCCAAAAAACGTGGTGGAGATTTATTGCTCTTCTACGCAGAATTAGCTAGTTTGAATACATTTCAACCTTAATAAATGAACATATTATTATTATTATTATTATTATTATTATTATTATTATTATTCACATTTGCAATGACTATTTTTCTATGATTTAAATTTTTTTAAATCATGGGAAAATAGTAATCTGAAACTCTTTGACATAGAAAAGCAAAGCAAAAATACTTTTTTTCACAGCACTCTGAAAGTCACAAATTACTCTAAAACACATCATAACTAAAACATGTGGAAGGTTTTCCAGTCCCTCACAGGTGGAAGATTTTCCATTCAGACATTTTCCAGAATTTGCTATAAATATATCGACATGTGATTTTCTTTTCATCACTTGTGACCATGTACTTCACAGCCGTTGTGCAAAAATAGGAACTGGGCAATGCTGATATTTTTATTAAGCAATGTAATGACAAAACAAATTTCACAGAAATCCAGATTTTCCACTTTATCCTGTTTCTCACTTCTCATTAAAGTACCTACGACTCTCTTCATTACCATCAGTAATGTGGACAATGTAATCTATTTCAAATGTGAACGCCTAACCCAACAGGTTGAACCCAATCCAGGATTCAGCTGGAATCCTGGATTAAACTGACCAATAATGAAATACCTCATTCCAAACAGTCATAGATTATATCTTTACTACATGAACTGATGTGACGACCCGGCCATTCCACTCCAACACAATCCCACTCAATTCTCATCTCTTGTCTGGTTTTTCTCCCATTGACTTAGATTCTTCTTCTGGTAGAATGTCAAACAAGCCAATCAGCTTACAGAAGGAAAAGTTGTGAATGATGTCATCAAGTTTCTGCGAGTTTCTCCAGTTTTGAGAGGCGTTCAACATTTCGCCACACGCAGTCGCACATCTCTCCATCCGTCATTACATCCCACGAACGCCGTTTACCTTCATTTCTCTACAAATCTCTGCGAGATTAGCCAGATGCTCAGAGGCTGCGGTGGTCTGATTTGTGGCTGCAGGTCATGTTTGGACTGATGTTTAAAGACAGGCTTGGTTTATTGGTTGGTCAGTGGTCGGTGTGTGCGTTACTGGCGGGAGGGCTGTTCACTGACGGAGGGATTACAGCAAGCTCGAGCTCAAGCCTCTGTGCTGACAGACACCCTGGCCCCGAGAGTCAACACACACACACACACACACACACACACACACACACACCCACACACACACACACAAACACACACACACACACGCATACGCTCAGGCTGCCTGCACCTGATGTGTGCGTGTTCATCATCGTGGTGATGATTAGGCAGCATCCCACTGCAGTTCTTATTAAATTTAACACTCGGTGTTTCATTTGAGAACACCCAGATAACTTGGCTGTTATTACGTTACTCACAAATCCGCGACTTAAGCAGATGATTCTAGCCTGTCCTGTAGCTTCAGTTAACGTCTGCACACGACATTTAAGAAATTAAATATCTGTTTGCATATAAATTAAGTCAATGATCTGTATTTAAGTAAAAATCTAAGCAGTAATCCAACAAGAAACCAAATATTCCAGTGTTTACCCCTCCCCCTAATGAAATGAGTGACAGCTCTGCCTCCTTTCTGGGTGGTCTGTCTCTATGGTGGAACAGTTTGACAAGCTCAATTATTCATCACTCATTTTCCCTTGACTGAAATGGCTACATCATCTGGATCGTGTGTCAAGGCAGGTATGTCGTCGGTCGTAGTTTTATTGCACTTGTCTCTATTTCTTTAAGCAGATCAGATGTCTTCCCTAGCTCGCTTTACAAGTAGTGACAATTGAGAGAGTGGTAAATGGTAAATGGTAAATAGCTTGGACTTGTGTAGCACTTTATCACGACCAGGCCAGAGTTATAATAGTTTTAGATGCTTCATTGTTGCATAGTGTTATTTTGTGGCGACAATTTGTTTGTCTAATTCGGTTAGCCCTTAGAGAGGGTGTGTAAGTTTAGTTAAATATTAACTAGTTTCAGTTTAGTTTTGATTAGTTATAGTTTTTCCATACTTTGGCTAATTTTTAGGTGGAGATTTTGAAAAAGTCAAAGTATTGTATGGGGATTATGTATACATCGACTGGGTGATGAATACTCACCAGAAGATTTTGAGCAACAACCGACTGGCATTTTATCCCAACTTTTGTCGCCATTTTGCAGACTAGCGTAGTGTTGCCCAGAGTATTAATAATTATTAGTATTACCTTCTTGCTGTAAGGCAACAGTGCTACCAACTGCGCCACCGTAAAATTAGAGAATGACTTTCCTCTAATTACAGAAAGTGTGTGAATGTTCTCATCAATGTTGAGGCCCACATTTCCCAGGTTTCAGTGGGTAACTAAGCAGTAAAGTAGGGTTGACTGCAAAACGACCTGTAAGGTACTAATGGTGGCTTTTGGGTGCAGTTTTAACACCTTCTGGCTCATTTGGTATTACTCTTTTTATGTTTCAACCTTATTCTTATTTTATTAGAAGCTCAGTCGTAATATTCGCTATTCCTGGTGGAAAAACCGCAAAATGAGGATTTGAGTTTTCCTAACACTCACACAACACAGTGAGACATCTAGCTAACTATATATTACATTATATACTTAATCAGGAAATTTCAATGTAAATGTTACGGCAATGACACCATAATAAAGTTATCTAAGCATATGCATTGGTAAGTAGAGTTAGCAAAGCATTGATTTTACCATAACTAAGTATATACTGTGAATAGAATATGGATTTTTAAAGCCCAGGAAAATAAAACAATGAGAACAAACAGTGCAGTGATGACACAGGAAAGAATCAACATATGTCCTGACATAGGACATCAATCTATATACTTTGTAAGCAGAACTTTACAAAACCTGCTTTATGTCTTCATGTCTCAACCCAATAAGAAATGTTGTTTTCAGATCTACCAATATACATTGGTATTCTTCCATCTGAAAGTACAGTTTGCACTGTCACCGACACCCTGTTGCAGTTTTGGGCTCTTCCCACATTTTTCAGAACCAAAGCATGGGTTTAACAGGTATCCATAACATGCCCGCTTCCTGCTCCAGACTAATGACCGTGTCCTGGCTAAAGGCTTAAAACGGTCATTGACCTTTGGCCCTTCTGTGTCATACCTCTCCCAGATGTAGTTCTTTACCACTGGCAACTCTTCACAGGCATTCTTGAGATTGTTTCTCGTTTTGTCTTCCTCCCTGGTTCCTCTGATTGGGTCCACTGGAGTTTTGACACCTTGATCCAATGGTAGACCAAACACAGAGCTGGCTTCAAGGACGGACTGCTGATCTTGTCAGCCTTCAGGCCCTGAGGATGTTTGTGTAAAAACGTTGGGCACGGCTGGATAATTGGCTGCATATTTGGGAATCTGAATCTTCTCATAACCACAACACTGCAGTAAAACAAAGAATGATGCACATTGTGTTCCTGATGTTTGCAGACAGGTGGGTACTCAAAAACAAGTGTGGTAATGAAATGATTGTTTGTGTCTGACTCAGTTTAGGTTTTTTCAGCCCTTTTTGTTTACTACTCAAAACTTATTAAAAATGTATATTTCTTATACGTAACCATTAAAATTTTAATTCCAATTTAATCTGTAGTATGTATAAATGTTATTGATTAAATTGACTATGCAAAACAACACGATAACTGACAAAAATATATATATTTTTATACATAAAAATACATCTCGGTGGTACTACTTGCACCTAGACAGATAAAATACAGTTCAAATTGAACCAATAAAATTTGTGTATGATTTTGTGCACATTTCATCTGTGTAGATTGTAACCATTGTTTCTATGCAGAAGTTATGTGATTAACTGCTAAAATACACCAATTCATGAAATTCTAACCAGTTTTTAAAATATAAAAAAAAACTAAAATTAAAAATAAAATTCATAGAATGATTTAATTTTTTTAATATATTTTTATTTAAAGTAGGCATAACACAACTACAGCTTAGAACTTGCTCGTCTTGACTCCTGACGAGTGAAAGACGTAGGACTTGTTATTGGTTCCACCTCTATTATCAGATACGATGCAGAAATTGATATAACATTTTAAATTTTGCCCCACAGTGAGGTATAAACTTCTTCACATAAGAAACACAGCTAGGATGTGTAGATTTGTGGCTAACCTTAATGTTGGGATTCAGATAATTAGCTTGCTAGCAAGTTTGACATTAGCATTAGCATTATTGCTAAACTGGTTAAAGCTGCATACAAACTTAAACAATATAGAAAGTTTCCACCACCACTACTTTCTTCTGACAGTTTTTCAGTGTAGCTAAGTTGACATTTAATCAATTTATTAATATTAATCCATATTAATTATCATATAATTAGCTGTTCAACACTCTTAAGAACCAGAATAATGGTTGACTGAACCAACATCGTCAGCTAGACAGGAATCAAAAGGTTTTGGTAGGATTTGTTACCTAATAAATAATAATTAAACCACTGATAATAACTATATACAAAATCTAACATATATAAATTAAAATTTTAAGAATTCCATGTTACTTTTCAATACTTTTAAAACTTCTGTTTTGTTTCTTCTTGGTACATTTCTGCAGTAAATGTGATGAATGCAGTACATGGACTTTCTGTCAGTGGATTTTTATCGCAGTATGGATTAAGTTAAGTGCTTTCTCACACAGGAAATTGCATGTCTGTCAGGGAGGCTGAGGGTCAGCATCCTCTTCGTAAATCACAGCTGTAATTGTGAGCGAGCAGCAAGTCGGCGTTAAATAAAACAGCTTCGCTCCACTCTGGACTGAACGTTCACTTGAGCTAAATTTAACTTCTGCAAACAACAAAAAAAAAAAGAGGGTGTTAATGCTTTCTCGCAAATTGAACATTTTTGACCTTCCAGGTGAGGTCCAATTATTCCTCCAAATATTACAACTAATCCACCTCCATAACCGTGGTGTGTTGGATTAATAACGCAGATTAGCCCTCCACAGATGGCCGCATGCCTTTCCGTCGAGCGACTGTAAATCCTGCTGCTGAGAGCCCTTATTAAGAAGGTTTTAGAGGAGAAAAAAAAGAAAGAAAGAAGAAAATGTGCGCCGTCAAAGTCAGCCCAAATTTTGTATTTATTTTCTGTGTTTAATTGGACAAATGAAAAACATACCAGCCCAGCAGCATAGTGGCATTATTGTTCTCAGAGAATAAACACAGAGGGGTCCTTGGTGGACTATAAAACTCCTGAACAAACAGCTCTCTCAAACCACGGTATAGAATGTCTGTTTATGACTTGTAATATGAAGTGCAGAGCCCTAAAATCACTAATTACATCAGCTATGTCGATTTGTTGGGTCAACTCTTAAAGGGAGCATTAGTGTGAGTGTGTGTGTGTGTGTGTGTCTGCGTGTGCAACAGCGTGCGCTCGTCGCGAAGCCTAATATACTTTGTGCCCCTTTTGACTGTTTCCTGTATTCAGTGAATATTTTGGTCCTTTGTAAAGAAAGAAAACACAAAAAAACAGATCCATTTGCTTGGTTTTAG
>NW_006800241.1:330914-338617 GCF_000485575.1 Poecilia formosa | reverse complement strand
CCTCCAGTCTCTGATGTCTACAGTCTGGTTAAAATACGTTTCACTCTTCCGTTTTAGATGACCTGACCTACCCGACATGTGCTATGAGGACTTCCTAAACCTGCGCCATCGTTAAAAAAGTCAACAGAAAGATGGACACCAAGTCAAACAGGAGTCGATAATAACAAAAATAAAGTTTTACTGATTGATTAACTGCTGCGGTTGTAATACTTAAGGATTTTATCAGTTCTAGTTGAGGATCATAACCAGCCAGACCTGTTTTCAATGTCCTCCACTAGCGCTGAAACGACTAATCGTGATTAATCGATAATTGAAATAATCATCAATATTTGAGTGTACAGACTCACAGAAGGCCATTTGCTGAAATAAAACAACGTATTCAGAAAAGTAATTCAGCCGGAAATGTACAAAAAACATATATACATTTTGAATTCAACATGAAAACCCTCCGTTGCCTATAAGTAGGTCTTTAGCCAAAACTCCTCAAGTAGCATAGATTTAGCTTCACCTGGTTCAGATTTACCAAAGGAATGCTGCTGCTGCATTTTAGCCAATAAAATGTTTGGTTTCTGAACTAAAAAAAAAGTGAATCGAATTATTTATTTGCATCTTTTAATGTATTTTGAACACGGTATAAAAAAACGCTTTACTGGTTAAATGAAAAAAAAAATCTGCAGAATGTTCCAACATTTTTATCCGATTCATCGATTCATCGTCAGAATAATTGATAAAATTAATTGATTACTAGTAGCAGCCCCATCCTGCACTATGCTCCTCAGACATGTTCTTTATAGTGTGGCAGGCTGACCTCTAACCAGACCCATATGCTGCTGCAGTCTTCCTCTGAAGGCCTCAGATGGCTCTTCTGATCGTACGATCATGTTGCATTACTTCAACGTTCAGGAAAACACCAACGTGAAACGAGGCAAACGTCGAAGGACCATATTCCACTAAAGTATAGCTGATAAAGAGGAAAATGTACAAGCTAAATCCTTACCTGCAGATACAGTGACACATCAAGAAGAGCCAACACATCTGAGGACAGCAGAAGGATGGAAAACCACTGAGGATGCAGTGAAAGAGAACATTCATGGCCGTGTGGGCTCCTATGTGGCTCCGTTGGCCACGGCTGCACGCACCGTCACCTCATCAGTCAGCGGCCGGCCTGGACGTCCAGCAGCCACCGCCCGTTAACCCCTCGCTCTACTCCTGCTGCTCCAGCAGCCACGTTATGTCACTGCGTCTCATTGAGAGCGAGCCGCCACCTCATATCTCAGCTCAGGTACGTCCTCACTCATGAGTGCTGGACACAGATTTTACACGCGGCCTGGCTGGTCGATGGGGGGAGCCGTTCCACCGTCTGTCTGGGTGCTGTCGTCATCACGAGCTGCGTTTCCATTACAGTATTCTGCAAATGTCGAAAAAACACAATGGCCAGTGGTCAATTTCACAATTGCGGTGTTTCTGTTAAATAAGACATGAAATTAAAATCACACGTGATAAAACCTGTTCACGTGATAAGTCATTAAAAAAAATATGGCAGCAGCCGATGTAAACAACTTTATGAAATATTCATAATAATTCAGCCATGGGGCTAGTGCTCACCATCTGTCAGCCATTGGAGGAGACGTTGGCGTCTTATTCAGACATTGGCCTGACAAGCCCGTTATACTTTGGAGCGGCTTCGTGTTTTTAGGGAGGTTGTAATCGACCATTTTATGGAAAACCTGTGGATTCATCACATTCCAGTGACACACAACATTTTATGAATTGTGTGATGATATTGGATCCAGATGTCCAAAAACAAACTACAAATCATAAAGAAGACCACTTCCTGTCATCTTGTTCTGCCTCCGGCTGTTGGTCACGTGACTCGTGTGCTTTGGAGAATAGCTCAATCTCAGGCAGATTGATGAAGAGCATCTGCATGTTTAATTCTGGCCGCTGCTTGGTAAAAGGCTGGTATTATGTATTTTCCAGGCACACAGTGCCAGTTTAGAGCACCATCAAGTAGCTATGTTACCTTCTGTTGTTATAAAAATGCTATATATAACAAACATATGAAACTTGACTTTGTAATTTGATACTTTGTAATTGGACTCTGTCTCTTTAAGAAGCTCCTACTCTTTCTGACACTCCACCTTCAACACGTCATCACAACAATGTTCGTTCGTTATCATGTTCTTTGGAGCATTGGACTGAGATGTAGCTCCTACGATGAGCTCAGCAGCTTCACAGTTCCACCAGGTCTAATTGCTAATTGCTGCTGCCGCTAGTTTGAAGGAGCTGAGTGGTGAAGGTGCAGGGGAAGGGAGCTCTGTGAGGCCGAAGCTCAGCTGGAGACTGAAACTCCAAGCAGGACCTTTGTAAATCTAGGTGACCGAATGGTTGCCATGGGAGATTCAAAGATTTCTCAGACATGCGTTAAAGAATCAAAGAAACTCACGTTTTGGATGAGAGAATAACATCATAGCATGAAGGAAAATCTCAAAAGACTGGACTTTCACTGAGTTTGAGGGAACAACTGGCCCAGGGGCGCCACTCATGAGAGAACAGCCACTGACAGGTGATCAGACAACACCAGGAAGATAAGTTTATTTCATCAGTCCGTTCTCTGCCTCTAGTTATTTCCTGTGAGTTTATGTATGTCAGAGTTGGAACTTGCAGCTTTTGCAAACATAAAGAACTGGTGCAAACTCAGCCTCTCACACCTGTGATTCACTAAAAAGGTCCATGTCAGAGTCAAGTCTGCAAATATATGTTTGGAACCGACTGATAATAATCTAATAACCTTTTCTTTCATGAAAAGATTAATTTATTCCAAATCTCAACACGCTCACCTGCTACCAGTTAATTCCACAACCGAAAAATCTTCTAAAGCAGGATTGTGTTTGTGATCTATCACTTTTTTATTTTATCTCCCAGGACATTTTTCCCCTGATTTTTGTTTTGTTTTTTATTTATTTATCCAACATAGCTTTATTTTCAGATGACACATGCAACATGTAAGACATAAAACGTCTGCTTGCGGCGTAAATGCCAGATATTTCCAAGTCATGCTGTTTAAGAGTCGCTGCTCAAACTTTTGAGCAGGGAGCAGAGCTGCTGTAAAAGGAGGCCACTCGCTGCCGCCAGCATCTATTTCAACTATAGCTCACAGACATTTATAGCTCGTATCACGTTCACTCACTATAGATCTCGCAGAGCTAGTCAGCACATACGAGCTACCCATAAGTATTATGTATATGCGGACCATAACGCCGGCTGATCCCCTGTCTGTCTTAATGTGAAGCGATTAAAGCGTTTAAAATAACACATATTTTTAGAAAAGGGGGATTACATGTTCTAAACTATAACTCTCACCTCCAGGTCTTGGAAGAGAACGAGATCGGTTACACAGGAAGTGATGTGTGGTGCATGTGTCTTGAATTAAAAAAAAAGAAAAAAAAACACCCAGCAGGATGAATGGTGACGTGGCAACAACAAAGAGATATTATCTGGAAAATGAAATAAAATCCAGGTAATAGTCGCCCTTATGGGTGAAAGTGAAGTTGATGGTCCTGTTGGGTGCCAGCAGGACCCAACAGGACCTGCTGCATCTTAATCCTGCACCACCCAGGGCCGAGGCCTGCAGCAGGTGACAGGGGACGTGTGGAAAGAGCAAGGCTCCCATCTAGTGGTTGAAAGGCAGGTTGAAAACGTATTCCCTCCTGCAGTCCGTCAGGTTTTGCTTACAGGCCGCATGTAATGGTAAATGTTTGGCTTTAAAGCATTTTCCATGATAAAAATGTGGAATAAACATAAAAGCAAAATATGCACAAAGGCCAAGAAAACTGGAGTAAATCTAAAGTCTAGTTTATGAAACACGGATTTCAATTATTTAGAGGAAGAAGAACTAAGCCAGCCTTGTGAAAAAAAACAAATTTGCCTCAAGTGTAATAATAACTGGATGGTGGCCAAAATTGCCATCAAGCATTTGCAGCCAAGCTGACGATGATTTACATCTATAGCTCAGGGACTCCAAAACCTTCATTTTGTTTTAATTTGTATTTCTAGACATTTAGAGGTGGGCTTATTGTTGTGGCATTCTGGGTAAATAGAACCAAAATGAACTCATGAGTCCAGCGCTAGCGGGAGAAACTGCTTATGGTCTTTTACCAAAGACAAAAGAGAAATCTTGGAACCCCTAAAATCTGACGCCACTCCATTTTTGCTTACGGTTTGTAAAGAAGGAAGTGTCTCGTGTCTTCTTCAGAGGTTTTTGTGTCGTTTCCTTCAGTGGTTTTTGGTGTGGCGCCACCGCAGGAGAGGAGGGGAACAGTTCTTTCAAGGGGTTTGGTTTCTTTGACAGTGTGCGGTGTGAAGGAGAACTGAGCCTGATGAAAATGGAACAAATGTCACAACTTTAGTCCCAATCGAACCGAGTCTACTAAACATCGAGCTTCCTTTCAAGAAAAATTAAAAGATCAAACCTCTGACCATTTACTGTTCATTCCCATCAGAAAACTCCCTTGAAGTGCGTAAATAGTAATTTTTTAAAACCCAATTAGTCAGTAGATATTAGTGGTTACTAAGTGAAGACTGATTTGCATTTGAAGAATTAATATTTTTGTTCACATTTGTTCAGGTCATTTGATGAAATTCAGAGGGAAATAGATGTATATAGACATAGATGTATGGAGAAAATCGTTGGATGCTTAAAGATAATTGGGAGCAACATTCAAAAAGGAATCCTGAGTGAGTTCATTAAAATTTGTGCATGAAGTAGCTAAAATTAGCTTAGTTTGATTGATCTGATGTTTCAGCTCTCAAAACTCTCAAAGACCTTCTGTGAGTCGTGACAGGTGTCTCTTGACACGGAGAGCCGGTCGTTTGAGAATAAACGGCCTGCAGTCGCCTCTGTGGTGTGTTGTTCTGTTAAATGTTACCCTGAATAAAAACGTCGGTCTACGTTACGACGCAGACCCCTGCTCTTCACCTTGTATTCAGCCGTTTTCAGCTCCGTTTACAACGACAAATACAAGCCAAAGCTGTGCGCTGACTCAAAGTGAGGGTGACCGGGCGTTTTCCTGAAGAATTTTTAATTTTGCTAGGTGTGATGTTTACAGCTTCATCATTAAATCCAGCCCAATAAAGAGCTGCTGCCCACATTTCTGTTTTACAGCCCTTTAAAATACAGAGTTAATTTGGTTTTTTGTTGGCAGTGAAATTAAACCATGAACACGAGGTGTTTTTAAAGGCCTCCATTTCATTGTTTGTTCGGTGCCCCACGGTCAAGAATTAAACACACGGTGGAGGATGAAGTCTCTGATGTGGCGCCTGGATCCTTGTTGAAGGTCAGCCGTTGGGCTTTGCAGAAACATTTCTGTTCAGCACCTCCAGCAGGCCTCACTATCATAAATCCACAGTCTCCCTCCCCAGGACAGGGTGGGAACTACCAGGCGGCCGGGGCCTCAGGAACGTCGACAGCTTCCCAAACTGCTGCCACATCCCAGACCGTCTCTGGCGGCGTTTGGCTTGGGACCTGAACGCCTCCCTTTAGGCTTGTGAAGCGGAACCAGCCTAAATCAAACGTGTCCTCTGTGCGTGGTGATCACGAACGCAGCGCGGCTTTAAACATGACATGGATCCATTAAAAACCTGACCGCACATTACTGCGTTTTATAGCGGCTGCAGTGTGCACACGGATGGCTCGCTCAGCCACACAGGATTTACTTGTTACAAATGATGCTGTGTGAGAAAACTTCAGACTCTGTTTATTTGGGGAATAAAGCATGTCACTGCTTACCACTGAGCTACGTCCTGTCAGGGTTTCACAACATATAAAAGCCAGTGGTGTAATACATCTGGTCTGGGCCTGAATTAAAGCCGAGAGGAAATAAGGGGGAGGAAGGTTTTACTCAAAGCATCAAAAATATTTCATACATTCAGCTACTGAATGACTTTTTATTTTATTTATTTTTTATTTTTTGAAAAAGCAGTAAGAGAGATGAGATTCTTTTAATTGGGATTCTGTGGGGAAAATGTAATTGGCTTTCTGTATAATTCATGAGACATCTGTTTTTAGGACAGATTATAATTTAAAAACTTTTTTAAAATAATTAAATAATTTTTAAAAATTTAAAAAAGTGAATCTTTCGAAAGGTTCACTTGTTTAAAAAGTCACTAATACTTATTACATTTACTAGCAACCTTGAATCTTCTCTTTGCCCTCTCCCTATATGTTACATTTATCCAGTATGGAAAAGATTTTAATTAAATTCCAGTCATTATAATTTCATTATTCCTAATTTTATTTTTAAAGAATATGTGCTTGTAATTTTATTACATTTATAGCCTGGCTCAATATTGATTGTAAAGAATTGCGTTCATTCATGTATTATTTTCGTGAAGAAATCAAAATTCCTAACATGGTCAAAAAGATTCATGCAGTGTGGTTACTACCTACCTCTACCTATTTTTATTTATTTTTTTAGTGCGTTATGTATTCATTAATACTGTTTTTCTTGACCCTTTTATGGCACCCCTGGACTGCTGGCGCCCATAAAAGGGTCAAGAGAAAAATAAAAAGCAAACGACTAAAACTAACTGAAAAACCTGTTCCCCCCGTCGCCTGTGGGGGCGCTGCACCAAAAACTACTGAAGGAATCGACACAAAACCTCTGAAGAAGGCCAGCGCAACTTCCTTCTTCACAAAAAGTAAACAAAAACGGAGCAGTGTCAGATTTTAGCGGTTGTAGGATTTCTTCATTGTTATAGATTACTGGTTTGGACATCGCCTGTTAACCGCTAACGTTAGCGACGCCCCTGCAGGCTCCGTTACAAGGCGGTGAGTCTGTCCACTAAACCAGGCTGTTCCAATGAGGGATGAGCAGGAATCACAAAAATACCATACTATACCATACCATACCAACTTTATTTGTTAAGCACTTTAAAACAACCACAGCTGATACAAAGTGCTGTAAATTAAAACACAACATAACAATTAAAAATAAATAAATAATAATAAAAGAAACTCTTACAGTTTAAAAAACAGACATACAATTCCTGGATCCCGCTGGAGTTGAAAGCCAAGTAAAATAGATGGGTTTTAAGACGAGCTTTAAAAGTGGGCAGTGAAGGGGCCTCTCTAACGTGCAAAGGCAAGTCGTTCCATAACTTGGGGCCCATAACAGAGAAAGCCCCGTCCCCTCTGAACTTCCTTCTTGATCTCGGTACCTCCAAGAGCAGCTGATCTGCGGACGTGAGAGACCGATAGGGTATGTAGGGGTGAAGAAGCTCAGAGAGGTAATCCGGGGCAAGATTATGCAGTGATTTAAAAACAAACATAAGAATTTTAAAATTAATCCTAAAATATACAGGTGCTGGTTCCCCAGCACCTGACCCAGACCTTGTTTGGCCGGGCGACGTCTGAGTCGGCATATCCTGCATATCGATGTCCCTCGTGGTATGAGGTAGGCAGTAGCTCAAAGGGTCTTGCCTAAGGACCCACACTTCACTGTTGTATTTTTGCCCCGGCCTGGATTCGAACCCGGGTCTCCTGGGTGAAAGTTGAGCTATTGAGCTATCCAGTTAGCTGGATAGCTCAATGGGTAAGTCATAGCGAACCAACCGGACATTGTGGTGGTGGATAAAGAACATAGGAAAGTCGTTGTGGTGGATGTAGCAATACCAAGTGACCACAACATCAGGAAAAAGGAGCA
>NW_006800241.1:295003-330756 GCF_000485575.1 Poecilia formosa | reverse complement strand
CTGGTAGAGGACCCGAGCTCAGAGGATGAAAGAGACCACCCACGGAGGGGGAGAAGGGAATTTTTTATTTACATACATATATATTTGTAACTAAACAATAAAGTAAATAAATAAGAGAGTAAAACCAATATGTAAGAAAATACTGAATGTATTCACAATAAATTAAAATACATCGTTAAAAATTTGTGTTTTTCATTAAAAATATACAAGGGGCAGGGCTTGTTCACAGCTTTGTGACATCACTGCTTCAAAGCACATGACATCACAGTACATCTTAGAGCAGAGGTGAGATCACATACTAGGACATCAAAGGCACTTTTGTTAATTGAAGTACATGTAATTTATAATTTTGAGAATTTTATTTACGACAAGACTGGGAAGTATTTACTATTAATCACAAAAATACTTTGAAGATGACTAAGTCAAAGCAGCAGAAAAGTCATCCAACAAACTCAAAGAAAAAAGATCCCTCTTCCACAGGTGCCAAAACCAAGTCTTTTCCAAATTTACCGAACGTTGAGAATCTAATCTCAGCTACATTTGTTCAAGTCGAGAGGGATGTTAATGAACTGCTGCACTTGTGTTCGAGATGGAGAGAAAAGGAAAGGATGGGAGCTGAAACACTTCAGTCGTCTGTAACTATTTATTATGAGAAAAAAGTGACAGCCTATTTGAAAGAGTTTTTTGCACGTCGACGGGCCTTCGTAAAAGCAGAATATGAACGAACTAAAAGTACACTGGCCTCTGAAGGATTTGAAGAGAAAGCAACTGTCAGCCATTTGATTGCAAAAATTGATAAAGCCACTGAAACAGTGAGCAGCAGTGACACTCCCAAGGATACAAAAGCAGAAGTTTCATCTACAGACCTTAACATCATTGACACACGTAGACTCAGTGAAGAACAGAAAAATGAACTCAGAAAATCCCCAACCTTCTTTCAAAAGCTGAAAGATGCTTTTAAGCGCTTAAGAAAGAAAAAATCACATAAAAAGACCCCACAGACTAAGAAGAAACACTTACAAGATGATAATGAGAGTAAAAGTGGTGAATCATCTTCTAAGTCAGCTACATCTTCAACAGCATCAGCTACTTCCACAGAAGCATCTGCTGCCTTTGAAGAGCTTTTCACTGAGCGTAGGAAAGAGAAACATAAGTTAGAGAAGACTGAAGCACTTGACACCCATCTACCCGGTAATCTTCAAGAGAAGTCAATTGACATATATAGCAGTAGACAGAAAAAGTCTGCAGATAAAACCAAATCACAGAAAGCATCTTCACACTCCGATTCCATCGAACATGAGAAGCCACCTTTTGGAACGACGTCTGACTTTGGCTTATCTGGCCATGCAAAGCTGTCCCCTGGAGAATCTATATCTGGCACAGAGAGTGATATTATCAATGTAGAGGGCTCCTCAGAATATCAGGAGTCTGAAGTCGAAGATTCCAAAACCATCTTTGAAAGGGTGAAATCTGCTTTAAGTGGTTTAAGAAAACACAAGTCACGCAAGAAGGCCCAACAGACCGATGATGTTCACACCTCCAGTGAAAGTGAGGATGAGGAGTCATATTCTCAGTCAGGTTCCTCAGTAACATCTCCCTCACCATCGATTGCTTCCACTGATATCCGCTCTGTCTTTGTAAAGCCAGTTGCTGAGGGTGGTAAGGAGGAATGTAACTCAGAGGATAGTTCAGCACTATCCTCTGATGCATCTTCTAAATCTTTTTCCAAATTAATAGAAAGTCTTAAAAAGGAGTCCGCTGTCAAAGATTTGACTACAAAAATGGAGTCTCTTTCTGAATCTGAAGAATCTGAAGAACCTAAAGAATCTGAGGATGAATCTGTTGCAACAACTTTGAGATGTAAAACTCTCAAGAAAGTAGGCGTGTCAAAAGGCAGAGTTTCTGCATCACGTAGACGCAGTGAAGAGGAATATAAAAATCGCAAAAAATCCAAAACCTTCTTTGAAAAAGTGAAATCTGCTTTTAAAGGCTTGTCGAAGAAAAAGAAACATAAAAAGATCCAACAGACTGGGGAGAAGCTCTTAGATGAGGATACTGTTGACGAAAAGCATAAGTGTGATGATTCTACGGCATCTCTTCAGGCATCTTCCGGGACACCATCTAAAACACCATCTCAGCAGATTGGCACTGAAACCTGCTCTGTCTTTGTAAAGCCAATCACTGACGGTGGAAAGGAGGAACAAAAATCAGAGAAGACTGAAGCACGTCCCTCTGAGGTATATCCCAAAACTTTTCCCAAATTAACAGAAAGTATTGAAGAGAAATCCACTGTCACCGATTTGATTCCAAAAATTGAGTCAACACATGAAACCACAGAACAGATAGAGCCATTAGAAACTCTATCTGAATCCAAAGAACTTGTGGATAAACCTGTTGTAATGACATTGAGGAGTCAGATTGAGGATGGAAAAGAGGAATATAAATCAGAGAAGACTGAAGAACATCCCTCTGATATGTCTCCAAAACCCTTTTCCAAATCAGTGGAAAGCCTTGAAGAGGAATCCACTGTCACCGATTTGATTCCAAAAATTGAGTCAACTTATGAAACCGCAGTACAGGTAGAACCATTAGAGGCTCTATCTGAATCCAAAGAACTTGTGGATAAACCTGTTGTAACGGCATTGAGGAGTCAGATTGAGGATGGAAAAGAGGAATATAAATCAGAGAAGACTGAAACACGACCCTCTGAGGCATATCCAAAAACTTTTTCCAAACCTATAGAAAGTCTTAAAGAGGAATCCACTGTCACCGATTTGATTCCAAAAACAGAGTCATCATGTAAACCCTCAGAAGAGATAGAGCCATTAAAGACTCAATCTGAATCCAAAGAACATGTGGATAAACCTGTTGTAACGACGTTGAGGAGTCGGACTGAGGTTGGAAAAAAGGAATATAAATCAGAGAAGACTGAAACACGACCCTCTGAGGCATATCCTAAACCCTTTTCCAAATTAACAGAAAGTCTTGAAGTGGAATCCACTGCCACTGATTTGATAATAAAAATTGAGTCAACATATGAAACCACAGAACAGATGGAGCCATTAGAGACTCAATCTGAATCCAAAGAACATGTAGATAAAGATATTAGAACAACGTCAAGGAGACAGACTCTGAAGAAAGCATCTGCGCCACCAGGCAGCTTTTCATCATCAACAGTCGTTAACATCAATGAGAAACAGAAACCCAGTGAAGACCAAAAGTCTGAATGCAATATATACCATGCGGTCTATGAAAAGCTAAAATCTGCTTTTAAGGGTATAACAAAACCAAAGTTACAACAAAAGACCCAACAGAATGGGGAGAAGAGCTTAGATAAGCATAGAGTTGACAAAAGCAGTGAATGTGATGTTTCTAAGCCGTCTTTTCAGACTGGTTCCAGGGCAAAATCTCCAACACCGTTGGCTGTTTCCACCAAAATCTCCTATGTCTGTGTAGAGCAGATCATGGAGGGTGGAAAAGAGAAACGTAAGTCAGTGAAGACTGAAACACGTCTCTCTGATGCATCTCCTAAACCATCTTCTAAATTAGTAGAAAATCTTGGAAAGGAATCAACGGTTAAAGATTTGATTACAACACGTGAAACCACAGCAGAGGAAGAAGCTTTAGGGATTCATTCCAAATCAGAACCTGTGGATAAACCTGTTGTAGCGACGTTGAGCCGTGAGACTCCCAAGGAAGCACATCCATCACGAGAAAAATCTTTGTCTGTAGTTGCCAGCATCATTGACAGAGAGGAACCCCATGAAGATCTAAAATCTGAACACAGAGACTTCAAGTCAATCAACAAATCCGAGGAGGCCAAAACATTGGAAGAACAGACATCTGAACATCTGACCCTTCCGCGTGTCGAAGAGCCAAATGATCCTTCAGCAGTTACAGCAGAACCGGATCTCGCTTCTTTCCATACAGAGTCAATCAGTAAGACAGAAAATGAAGACTTGAAATCAGAAGAGATCCCACCTGGCAAGGTATTCGCAGGTGAGATGGAAATCTGCATGCCTTCTACAGCCCTTTCTGCATTCACTCACACTAAGTCTGACTTGTTACTATCCGAACACGATTCACCCCATCTGGATTCATCTAATCAAAACGATGACAAATGGAAATCATACACAACTGAAACATTCAGTAAGCCAATCCAAGCAGAACCTAGCCATGTGCTCGCTCCACATTCACAAGAGCCGAGTTACACTTCGTCAGTAACAAGAGAATTGGACTTCAGTTCAAACAGTGAGATACAAAATGAAGAGGAGATCCAGCCAGGCATTGCATATATGAGGAAGATGGCAAGGTGTATGTCTTCAGTAGCCTCCTCTGAATTCACTCACACTGCATGTGACCTGATAGTGTCCAAAATCCAAGATCTACATCTGGACTCATTTGATCAGAGAGACAATGAAAGGAAATTAAACAAGACCAAACCACACTCTAAGAAGATTCAAGTCAAATCTAGCCGTGTGCCTCCTACACGTGCTCAAGAACTGAATGATGTATCAGATGCAACACAACTGGACCTCAGTTCTTTCTATACAGGGTCTGTCATGAAGGCAGAAAATGAAGAACTGAAATCAAAGCAGGCCCGGGCAGTGGTTAAGTCAAAGGTTACTGCCACATCCTCAAGAGAGCATACCGATGAGAAACATATTCAAATAAAATTGGATGTTCAGAAAAAATTAGCATCGATACCATCCGAGCATCTGGCTGACTTAAAACAATCGGTTATTACTACCATTATGGGGGTCTTTGATTTCATTGCCAAAAACCCTACAGAATACATCCCAGATTCAACAAATATAGACACCATAACAAACACACTCATTACTAGCGTAGAATCCATCTTTGAAGGCCCAGAAATGAAATCTAAGAGTTCCACAGGTGGAGCAGTAAAATATCCTGAAATAGCCATTCCCAGTGAATCCAGTTCCACCAAAAGCTGTTGCTCCAGATGCAAAGATGAAGGTGTGAGATTTTCTTTTCTATTTAAAAAGTATTGGAATCTTTGGTTTAAGAAGAAAAATAAGGTTGCACCAATGCAGGAACAGCAGTCATCACAGCAACGTCACCCTGGCAGACACGCAGAAGAAAACAACACATTGCCTTTTGAATTTGATGTGCCACGCTAACAAGTGTCGACATCAGTCTCTTAAACCTTTTGATAATTTACAGCTCACACTTAAAAAAAAACAACAAAAAAAACCAAAATAAAAACCATAACAAAAAAACCATCTAAAATCAAACAATGAAAAATTAACCATCACCCACACACGCCACCCACCCAAACCCCATCCCAACCAACTACACCCCATGCCACACACTCCCATCACCCTCACGTCTTGTGGGTTTTCTCCGGGTTCTCCGGTTTCCCTTCACCCTCCAAAAGCACACATGTTTTAGTAATTGAGCACTCTAAATTAATCTCTGAATTAAGTTCTTGGTTTTGCTTTGTTACCGTGTAAGAAGTGAAATATGAATTGAAATGATCTTTTTCTTTAATTGTTTTTCGCTGCCTGCAAAACAAATTGTCCCTTGGGGGCAGTGAGGTTTTGTTTTTGTTTTTCTTTTCTCTCTCCTTTTGTGTTATTTTCTTTTGTTTTCTTTATTGGCCAAGATCAAGACAGCTAGGTCAGCCTGTTAGACATTAAAATCCGAGACCTTATATGTGTAATTACTTAATTTTCTCATTCTCTTTTTTTAGATGTAGATCTTATCACAATCTATACACAAATCACAATTTTAATGAAAGCTTTCCTTTTGTGTTTTTAAAAAAATCATAATAAAATTTCATTTGTATAGCATCTATGTGAATGTCACAAAATGCCAAAGCAGCTAATTAAACAAATCAACCACAACAATGTCATTGTATCAGAATTCAAGTACATTTTTATTGGACAACATAGAGCATTAATAAATTCAACAACTTCTGTGACTAACATGTCAAGTTTATTTGTATAGTACAAATAATTTGACATGTTGTTTGTGCTATACAAATAACATGTCAAGTTATTTGACATGTTTGTCAAATAATGTGACAAAAAGACAATAAGCTTATTATTACCAATAATAAGCTTATCAAAGTGCTTGTCATCATAAAAGCATAGTATAGTAAGCAATTATAAAACACGAAATAAACATTTTGTCAAATGCCATTATCAGAATCACCCATCAGATATATTGATCAATGTTCCAGATATTATAATCAAAGGCATCTCTGAACAAGTGGGTTTCTTGCCTTGGTGTAAAGGAACTCAGTGTTTCAGCAATTTTGTAGTTTTATTTTTCTTTTCAGATGAGAGGACCACAAAACATGAATGCTGCTTCTCCAGGTTTGCTCCTGGGGTTGTAGAGCAGGTCAGAACCAGAATATCTGGGTGGTCTGGAAGGTTGACGCAAAAATAACAAAACAGCCGAGACACTGACTAAAACCCCACCTGTTTAGAGTTGCTTTTGTACCATAATTAATGACACATTAACCAATATTTTTGATGTGATGGCACTTGAAAAAAATGTAATGTTTCAATTGTTGATCTGTCTTTTCATAATGTAAAGCACTTTGAGCTGTTTCGTTGCTGAAATGTGCTACACAAATAAAATCTGATTGATTGACAATAGCGGCCGATCTTTAAAGTATTGCAGTGCTAAGCCATTCAAGTGATGGTTGCACTGTATGGTACAGTATTTTAAAGTCTATTCTCTGAGCTCCAGAGAGCCAGTGCAGGGACTGTAAGGTTATGTGCTCCATCTTCCTGGTTTTAGTGAGAAAACCAGCAGCATTCTGGATCAGCTGCAGCGGGAGTATTATTTTTTTAAGCAGACCTATGAAGACACTGTTGCAGTAATCAATGTGACTAAAGAAAAACACATCAGTTAATTTCTCTAGATCTTGCTGTGACATTAGTCCTTTAATTCTAGAGATGTTCCTCAGGTGATAAAAGGCCGACTTTGTAACTGTCTTTATGTGTCTCTGAAGATTCAGGTCAGAGTTCTTCACTGCACTCAGACTTCAGGCCTGATCACCAGTCTCTTACTGTAATAACTGAAGCTGTGTGTTTATTCTAGATCATTTCTCTTCAGTGTCCAAAGACAATAACTTCAGTTTTGTTTCTGTTCAGCTGGAGAAAGTTATGGCACATCCACTCACTGATTTATTGTAAGCTTTGGTTCAGTGCTTAGATGGGCTCACACACCAGTATAAAAGAACTGAAGCATGTTGTAGGTGTGGAGTAATAAACTTTCTTCCCTTTGTAAACAACTAATATTTCTTAAGTTGGAATGAAATTAGAAAGATTTATGAGGCAATTATGTTGAGTTATATGTAGCGACATTTACAGAGTGAAGCTATATGTAACCACTGGTCGCAAGATAAATCTGGAGAAAACCTACCGGTGGACAGCCACTGACTGCATACTCGTCATACCAGATAGTAACAACCTTAAAAGCCCAGCAGGTGGCAGGAGAGAGTTACTTTTCCTGGCGGTGATGAGCTGCAGTAGTTGTGTGGTTTAACAAATAATTCAGAACTCTCATTTTTCAGAAGTGTTGCAGCTTTTCCAAGCATGCTGTAGCTTGCTTGAGTCTTTATGAATATTTGATCAATGCAGGACCTGAAAGCCATTGTAGAGCTGCTTGAATGTGACACTGGGTGATTGTGCTACCTCCTTAACAGGAGCAGATCCCTTCCTGCAGATTGGAAATGTGAGTTACTTGCTGATGATTGTGACAAGTGGCTAGAGCTGAAAATTGGAGGTCAGTGCAGGCTCACACACAAACACACAAACACACACACACACAAACTCTATCTTATTCCCATTAGATGGAGACAGGTGTGGATTTGAGATGATGGAATGGCTTAAAGAGTGGCTTTGTCACACTCCCTTTTTTCTTTTTCTGTATCTTTTTTCTTTCCACTGACTTAATTTAAAAGAACCCAAGTCTGCAGACACACAAAGGTACATGCACACAGCGCAGAAGCTTTTGTTCAACCTCATAAACCACCTTCACTCACCATTGAGCTCTAAAGTAATGTACCTTGCAATTGAGCGAGTCAGAGATCATGATGCAATGTATTCTCACAGCTGAGACATCCCTCTTCTTCTGTTTAATCTTTAATCTTTAGAGCCTTTCATGTTTTCATGGTTTGCCTGTTCAGATTATCCAGACACAGAGAGAGCTCCTTAACGTTTGGATGCTGTCAGCAGCTAAGTTGCCCAATAAGAATGAAAACCAACATGTTACAAGGAAACATCTGTAGTATTCTCATTGTAAATGTAAAATCTCACCTTTTTGTACATTTTTAAAGGTTAAATAGTCTCAAAAGTAGGTAAACCATCACAAAATGATCAGATCTTTGCCAGCATGACACGATAACAATCTCTCAGTTTTGCCTCTTTGGTGCAAAAATCAACAAATTGTTTTTGCCAGTTGTACAGAAATATGGAAATCTACCAGGAAACATCTCTGTCTTTCTCATGAATCACTCTGTACGTCATAATTCACTAAAGTTGCAAAGTGACCCCAAAATAAGTAGATTTATGCTTACTTTGGGAATGTCTCTGACATAAATCTGAATAACACGACTTAATTGTAAAAATGGGAACAGCAACCCGATGTGTTTAAAAAAAAAAACGTCACACTGATGACAGCGATGTAGGTCACATACTTCAGCATCATGTCACTTCTAATCCAGTGTTGTGACAGCAACTGACATCCCTCTCCAAGAGGCACTTCATCTCTGGGATGCAAAAGGGACTGCACCGACTTCCGTCTTTGTCACGTATATGCAAACACACCGTCTGACGAAGGTCACCTGAAACGGCGCCTGGAAAAGCTGGTGTAAGAATATGAGCGGTCTCAAGGTTTGCAGAAGACTTGAGGCCGGAGCAGAGGTTAGATAAAAGGAAATCTGTATTTTAAGAGTGTAAAGTTTTATTTATTCAAAAATAAAAAAAAAATAAAAATCCCAAATGTCTTTTCAAGGTGATTTTTGAATAGCTCTTGAAAAGTTTAAGGGCTATTGAAACTATTGCAACACACTGCATGGCCCTGCTTATATGTGCCTGTGTGCAACAAAAGGGCTTCACACATAGTGACTGCAGGTCATTCAGGTCGAACACTCTGTAACCAGATTACAAACAAAGAGGCCAGGCCATGGTTGTGACAGTAATGTAGTTAAAGAGCTCTAAATGGAGCTAACCAGCTCCCTCTGGAAACAAGAGCAGTTGGTAAAAGCCAATAAAGCCTCTTTTTATGAAGTTACTGGAGTCTAAGTTCGCTGGAACCCTGCTGATGGAGCAACATGATGAGCTTTGTTTCCTAATTGGAGATCAAGTGTTTTTAAAAGGCGGTGATGAGTAAGGTTGAGCTGGGTTACACATAAGACAAGCTAGCAAAAGAACAGCAACTCACCTCAGTTTTGAGAAGAGTTTTCCTTTTAGTTTTCTTTTTCTGATCTTCCAGTTAGGGTTGATTGTGCCAACATCTCCTTTGAAAATACCAGCACTGACAATTTCTGCTGTCATAATTTCAAAAGCAATTGTTTGACAATAAATGGGTTCACCCGACTGCTAACATAAAGTACGAGAAAAGTTTTTGTGTTATCCATATACTCTGATAAACAGCCAATTAATAAATAAACCTGCTATTGTATGTAAACTTATGAGGACTATGGGAATTTCTGTTATTTTATATTGTGTCGTCGTCATATTTTATGTATGAAAGGAGTAGGTTAAATAACCCAAAATCTACATTTTGAAAGACATTCTCCAATCTACTTCATCTACATCTGCTCCATCACCACTATGTAGCGATAAAGAAATCACACTGGTGAGATAAAAAAAATCATAATTGAAAAGACAAGTGGGAAATTATTTATAGAGGTAATCAAGAACAAAATCAGCTGCAGTCAGCCCCAGAGTGTGTTTCCCTCGTGTTTACTTCCGCAATCAAACTTAAAGAATGACTCATTCAGACTCCATATGGATGTTTGACAGTATATCATTTTCTCAGAAAACATCAGGACCCTTTGTGTAAATCCTGATTAATAAAATGAAATATTTTCTTGTACCTTCTCCCTAAAATAGCCATAGTTTTAAAAAGCTAAATTTGAGAAACACTTCTAATGTTTTTAGTTAGATTAGAGCACTGATATAAAACGCCAAAACCTGAGGACAGGCGTCCAACATGCCTGAATCAGATCATTTAACCATTTAATTCAGGTGTGTTGAACAAAAACACATCTAAACGTTGGAGGACACCGACCCCTGGGGATTTGAGTTTAAGACGCCTGGTTAGAGGAATGAGTTTAACTCACACATTTCAGGATGTCTGGCCCAAACCTGGAGGTCTTCCTGTATGGTTGCTTCACAAAGGATTGCAACTCAAATAGCCAATCCCAGAACTGCTTTTGGTGGTGCAACATTGTGTCAATATGCATTACAAAATGCTTTGGGAATGTTTATTTGTGCCAGTCCTTTGGCATGGTTGGGTCTTTAAATCAAGAGTCAACGCTGGTGTGCAGTGAACTGATAGGTCAGTACATCGTGAAACACCTGTAAACGTGTTAGAAATATGACAAACAGCAAACCTTTGGGGGAAACTCGGAAATGTTACCGAATGGTAATCCACAAGATCCAACGTTCTGGACAAGTTGGCTTCTCGTCAAACTCTGGTGCAAAGAAAACCATCGATCACAGGATGAAGTCTGCATCACGGTCAGAAGACAGCAGCAGCAGCGGGGAATTAGTTTTAATTGGCCTGGAAATCAAAACGGACGGCGTTGGGGTAATGAGCACCTAATCAGCTCGACTAATCAATGAGCCGCAGATCAAACGGGTATTGATCAGGGATACACAAGACACATGGCGTGTTTGGGTTACTGAGTCATAGAGAGATTATTAGCCTTCCTCCTGAACCGACGGGAGGAAACATTTATCACCGCAGGAAAGTATTTGTTCGTTACGCCGGCAGACAGCTTGAAAATAGAATCACAAATGCAACCTTGAGTTATGTACTTTTATTGCCTGCTTTGAGTAAACTCTGTGAATCTCTCTCACAATTAAAAATTTATGAGCTTCCTACAAGAGTATGAAAAGTTGATGCTAAAGTTTGAGTCCACTCAACCTGGAGCTGTGGAGGTGAGAAGACTGCCTGAACTCTGGTTACTCCTGTTGCTTGTTGCAAAGCGTGTGACGCATTTCTCTACTGCATTCGCTGATTCAGTCTTGTTTTTCATTGTTCATATAAATCATGTTTACTTGTTGGATTAGGGAGAGATTTTTTTTTGTTTTTTGTAAAATGAAGCTGCTAAAATATGTAAATGGTCACAAACTTCCTGCAGGCATAGAGATACGCTTAATTTCTGAACACTGTCCTTCAATGTTGCGAGAATCAAATTTTAATACATTTTCATAAAAGAAATTCAGCTCAATGGGAATGAACTTATCAGGTCCATTCTGGGTACTAGGAAGACTCAGAATGAGCAAATTACTGCATTTGTTTGTTTTTATGTTCAGTACAGAAGAACGACTTCTGTGTTTTTATAGGGATATTTTACAACTCTTTGCCTATTCTGAATAAAACCTGATGCATGAAAGTACACGTCATGATCAGATTGATTAATTTTGTGCCCATAAAAAAACGATGCAATCAGATATTTTAATCCAAATTCATTCCAACCCGATCAAGAAATTTTACACATACAAAATAAAACAGGTAAGATTTTGTAAAGTCCAGACGGGCAAGCAAAGAGATACCCCAAAAACACACGCAGCTGTAATTGCAACAACGGGGATTCTACAAGCCATTACCTCAGGGTTTAAAAGTAGATTTATGCCGCACTTTTCAGATTTTTCTTTGTAAAGAAAGAAAAAAGTCCTAATTTTGGATATGCATTGTCTCTGACTATGGCCCGTCTCACAACGTTTCGATAAAACACACTGATGTTTGTGACTATAGCATGACAAAAACGTGAAAACTTCTTTAGAAATATTCACGCACTGCTGCGATGAACCGCATCGATGCTCTCAGTCCCTCTCCACTTCACGCAGTCGGAGTCCGCGCATCGCTCCATTAACTGGAACGTTGCAGCAGAGTTCCCTCGCAGCAATATATGCAGCTGTCAGCACTGGAGCGTGGGATTAAAGCCTCGGACACACACTTCTTGTGCACCGGAGCCAGAGGTCAGAGTGGATCTTGGCTGAGCTCTGACAGCCGGACTCCCACAGGTGCAAGACTTCAGTCAGAGGGGGAAAAACTGTCAGATTTCACCATCTTTAGACTGCAGAGTTAAGAGCTGATCACAGTTGGGTCCATTTCACTTCTGGATCGCAGCGTCTCTTCGTCGTTGGTATACTTTTGTGGTATTTTTTTCTGCTTAGCCTTCCTATTTATCACAAAGAGGACACCGTGTTTTATTTTGTCTCGCTCTTTCTCTTTGCTGCGTTGTTATGTCTGTGGTGGGTGAAATGTGTGATAAATCATTCACAGTCCAGAAATCCATCCCTGTCTGTGATGAATAAAGATGCGTTGACTTGAAGGACACCCTCCCATCCCTCACTGCCGTCTCTCTGAAGCTCGGCTCTTGATTTGGAAACTGTCGGCCTTTTTGTGACTGCTCAGCTCTTTCTGAACACAGACGGTGGTATATCAGATCTCAGCAGCGATATTAAGGTTGTGGTAGCTACAAACCTCTAATTCACTCCCGGCGGGGTTGTCCTGTAAATCCTGTTATCCCCATCGGGTGGAGGAGTTGAGGACCAGCTGATGGACTCAACGGACCGATGTTGCCAAACTCAGCACAATACTGCTGTCACTGTCGTTGTCAGAGGAGATCACAGGTTGTTGCTTGGTGATGGCAATGCGGCGCGTTCATCACGAGACTTCTGAAAACAAAGCAAAAGAAATGCAGTCCACCTTTTTGAATTCATTCGGTGAAGTGAAAAAGTATTTGCCTCCTGAAAGATTTTAGTACGTACCATCAAACAGAAGTCGCCTGTTTTTGATCACCTGTCTTGGTGGTAATCTAGTGGCAACCATTGATTTTCTGCCACCAGGTGGCATAGCTGCTGTTTTTTTAACTTTAAACCTTCAAACAACATTTCCATCTGTGCATCAGGGAACATTCAGGACCTTTGCTGTCTGTTTTTATATCCCACGGCTCAGGACGGGTATCTTCATTTTTAGCCATATTTCTATCATGTTATATATCTTTACTAGGTATTTGAGGTGTTCTATTTCATGTGCACCTGATTTACAAAGGAATGGTTTTATAAAGAGAACACTGTTCCGTAGGTTGAATAATTTTTAGACTGCAGTTCCCATTGGAGTGGATCCTGCGTCAGCATTTTACCCATTTTTTTCCCCTGCGGTTTTGGGAACTGACGGACTGACGGGACACTCTCCCATCACATCCCTAATTCACCGTGAATCCGACCGTGACATCTGCCTCCCTCTTCTGCGGCGTTCGAGCTGGGACTGCGAGAGGGTTTAACATTTAACCTCGCCTTTGTGGGCTCTGTTTATAGCAAACACAAGTTTGAATTTTGCCAGTAAAGTTCATTTACAGTGTGGGTTGAATAACCTGAAGGTGCTACGTTTTCAGCAGAGCTTCAGATGGTTTTAATTGCTCATTTTGTTATCAGTGAAAGTTGCTTCAGGAGCTCTTAGACTGTGAAATGGTTTGCTTTTCGTAATCTTTTCTAAATGGTCACATTTGTGCTACACTGGCTGCATTTTCCCATCACACTCCCCAAGCTCTGAACACTTGATTTTGCTTCAGGTTATCTGTTATCTAAAATATATATACTTAAGCTGAATGGGTGGTTTTAAAGTTTATGTGGTCCTCTTGCACTCCTTTTTTTTTTCTTTATTCCCCCCTAACAGAGTGGTAGTTAAGTGCTCTGAGATGCAGCGCGGCAGAACAAAACATGGTCACCTTTGTTGGTGTGAGAGTTTGTGGTTCAACAAGGTTTGTGGCCCAGACCCAAGTCACAACGCATGTCAGCCAGCTAGAGAAGTGTCATCGCTGAGGTTTGCTGACAAATTACAGCCTTCTTTAGTGGCGAAAGCCAAGCTCCTGACTGGGTTTGTGCTCTTGGCCAGGGTGAAGGGAAAACTGCTGGGTGAGTGGTGGAAGTGCTTCTGAAGACAATGGTGACGCCTGACGCTTCCCTCATTGCCTAAAAAAAAATTCACATGATACAATAGGGGGTAATACAATGTCTTGGAAAAGTACTTACACTTTTTGAATGTTTTTTTCATGGAAAAGTTATTATTTCCAATATTTTTACAAGGAAATTTCAGAAAACTAAGGCGTGTATTTGTCATCCCGTTGACAACAGATTATTTAACCTTAGCTTGGAATCTCTGGAGCTCCTCCAGAGTATCCTATGGCTAGTCCTGTCACAATAATCAATAAATCAATTAATCACCTCATAAGTTAAAACAAACTCTAATAATTTCTGTTTTCACAATTTATTGTTTTTCTCTTTCTATCAAAAACTGGATGATAAAAGTCTGGAAGTTTTGGTCTCGACTAAAACCTTTTTTTGAAGGATAATTTTGTTTCCTGAGACTTCATACTTCATTTTACAAGTTGTTTCTGTTGATTTATTTTGGTAATTAAAATGTCTATCAGTTCCAGTGTTAAATGTTCATTTGAATTTAAAGTTTATTTGTCTTTGAGATCTTGCATTTTTATGCCATTATTATCATTATATTACTGGCAAATTGTCTCAAAACAACAATATTATTGTTTACTGCAATAACGTCTTAGAAAATGAATTGTCCAGAAACATTAGTAATTGTGACAGGTCTACCTATGACTCTTGGTTGCTTGTTTGGTTAATCTTAGTCATAAATGTGTCATATAAATTTAGCTCCTATAGATTATTGCCTCAAAATGTGATATATTTCCCCTTAAAGTTGGTTGATGCATTTTTCTTACCAACAATTGCATTCAATGTACATCTCGAAGGTGGATTTATGCACAATTATTATTATATTAATTCATTGCTCTTGCACACTTAAAGCTGCAGTATGTAATTGTTTTATAAACAATAGTTTTATATATATATGTTAGAACTGTCACTATGTTGTGACAGTGTGACATGAGACTGATAATCTGTGAAAACATCAAGCTTCTCCGCCTTCTTGCTGTGGTCGCACCATCATCTGCAGAAACACACTGCTCGATCAAAAACAACCAATCACAGCCAGGAGGAGGGACTTAGCGCTGTCAATCATCCCCATGTAGGAACTGCTCAGTGTATTGTATGTGCTGTATGCAAAATGAATATCTCTACTTTGATTTCACATCTGCTTTAAATGAATGCTGACAGTAAGTGAGTAAACTTGTTATAGGTGAAAAGGTGCTAAATACAAATGCATGCCAAACGTTTTTAGATTTTTATTTGTAAAAACCCAAAACATGCCTCACTCTCCTTCCATTTTATCTTGTTTTCTGTTGGGTTAACACGTTAAATGCTCCCCCCGCCCCCCAAAATACACTGAAAGGTTTGGAAGGGTTTGGACAAAATGTAAAAAAAAAAATAAAGAAGAAATTAAGTGGGGTGACTGCTCTGCAAGACGGTTCCTGGCCTGGCTGCTCAACCCACACTGCATTTGATTAAACAGACAGAATTTGCCAAGTTTTGTCAATTTGAAGCACAAAACCTTTACAGCGTATCGACCCAGACGGTTCAGTTTGCAGGATGAATGCATATAGCTTAATTACATTACTTTCCCCAGCCGTTTCGATTAATTTTTTTCTTTTACCTGTAAGGCAGCTTTCTGTTTGTTAGGGATTTGTACAATTGGAAAGTTAAGCTCATTAGTAAAAAAAATTTTTTCACTGCTTTCTTATTAATGAAGCTGTTGATGTGCCGAGCTCGACAGATGAAATACAGAAACAAAGCAAACACCATGTACTCTCTTTTCCTTTTAAGTTCCCCAAAGTGTTTAAGAGGCTATTGATGAGGCGGAGCGATGAGCCTCGTGATCACTACAAGGACTTTTGTTTTATGGTTCGCTGTTTTGAGGGATTCAGAGAACACAGGAAACCTATTTAAATGCAACGTGGCAATTAACCGCAGGGTTGCTGCTGACGCTGAGCCTCCTGCACAAGATGAATGAACCACTAAAGACAAATGAATCTGTTTTGTTGGTTTGCTCAGCTTTATGTGTGACACCATTGTGATGCTATTTTGTCTTGACAAGAAGCAACAGTTTGGAAACAGCAATCATCCAAAATTCAGTTTTGAAATTTTTTTACGTATGGAAGGAAAAGGGCTGGAGTCAGTTTTGGTGCCCTATCAAAATAATAAAAAAAAAATATATATATGTATATTTACTCATTGAAATTACAAATCACAGATACAGATCTAAACATTACCTAGTATGAATTGATGGATGGTTGCTTTAAAACTGTATCTTATATGAAAAAAATACTATACTAAATAATCATTTATAATTTAAATATAAATTTAAATATTTAAATGTATGAATTGAAATAAATTTATAATAAATATTTAAATAATTTAGATGTATTTAAATTCTTAAATTTAAATACATCTAAATAATTTAAATATTTATTATTTAAATTATTTATGATTTATAAATAATGTTTAAATTATTTTATATATTTATTTTATATTTTTTCTAAAAGCATCAATTTATTATAAGGTGCAATGTTTGTAAAACATTCACAGTATTTAATAAATAAATATATAAATAAAATGTTGCCCCTCAAAACTCTCTGCCCTGGGCTACCGCCCCTGTGAGCCCTTTCTAAAATCTGGTCCAGGGCGCAGCAAAGGACAGAGCAAACACGCTAGGAAACACATGTAGACCCAAAGTACAGGTAAAAATTTATAGCATACATATACTGTAACAATTTCACCAGTAGTGTAGTTACTTTCCATTTCATTAAAGTGAATTTCGCAGTAGCTTATCTCGGACAAACAAGCAGTATTAAAGTCATATTTGCCCTGCAGTAATAAATAATCCACGAGCATGTCCCCTTATTAGGTAATGGTGGCACTTTTTCAGCTGTGCCTTAATTGTGTTTCCCTGGGGTACATAACATTATCGCTATTGGAGAACAAATAAAGCACGGTTTGTCTTGTGAATATTTATAGTTTGTACACGGAAGAAGGTCATTGCTTCATTTTCTGCACATCATGAATCCATATGGTCTCTGAGTAATTGTGCCAGCCTCGTTTTAGTCAGACGGTCCCTAACCGGAGGAGGCAGGCTGAGTAGTTGATGCTGGATCGCGGAGCGGCAGCAGCAGCTCAGTCAGTCCGTCGCTGCGGTCCATCAGAGCGGAGCGGCTGGTCATCAACATCCTCCTCAACGTCCGCGGAACTCAGCTGGCCGGAACGCTGCTCTGTGGTTCCGAGCCGTGCTGCCCCCCGCAGCCGGTTACGACAGCGGCGTTGGAACCTTCGTGGACATGAGGACAGCGTCTAAAAGGTGGACCGGGAATCCCGCACGGCTTCTTTTTTCGCAGAGCGAACGAGAAAGGTGGTGATGCAGCACACCGAGGAGGCGCCTCGGTCACTCCATAGCTTCACAGCTAGCTAGCGTTAGCAGCCTAGCCACACAGCTAGCGTCCCCGGCAGGCTTTTAAAGCTCAGCGTTTTACACCATCAGCTGGGTAGTTAACACAACAGGAAGCCTATACGTCAAAACCGGAATATTTAATTTTTTTTATTCATGTATTTCCTCTGGCGTTAGTCGACATTCCTCCTCACATCTGTTAGCCAGTATTAGCAGCAGAAGTTAGCTTCTCTGTCTGTTAGCTTCTATAGAGGCTAATCAGCTCTCGCAGGCTGGCACTGTCACAAAATGAACTTGGTATTCAGCCTGCGAACACGCCGATACATCGCTGCTCCACGCTGACGTTAACAAAAACCCGCGGTGTGAGCAAACACAGTCTGCGGATAATCGTTTGTGTTAACAGCACTTTCACTGGTTGTGTTTTAGTCTTTTAATCGCGGGGCTGATTTGTTTGATTTCCACTCATCTTTGCCTCGAAGTCAAACATTGCCCACCCATCAACACAATCGGGCACAGCCTTGGATGATGTTTTTTCCCCCTTCATTTTTTTCCAAGTGCACATTCGAAGATATTCGATGAATCTGTCGTCTGTTAGAGTGAAAACGACCGCGTTGTGTTTATTGGGAATATTTGGTACATTTTAATGCACGTTACAACCGCATTTCCCCTCTCGAAGGAGATTGGACATCTCGATTCTCCAGTTCTGTTAATTGCATTTCTGATTTAATGACAGGCGAGATTACAATCTGTACCAAAGTGCAACAAAATCGACTAAAAAAAAATGTTGGAGTCCAGGACTGTTGATCACACATTTGTTGCACAGCCTCCTGATACCTTAAGCTTCTTGGAAATATGTTTGTCATTTTTCTCATTGCTGGAGGATTAAGGATTATTTTGTGTGTGTGTGAGGGGAATCTGACAAACAGCACAGGAAAGGATTGCTTACTATTTTGGTGTTTCATCTGATAAGGGTGGATTTTTCTTGACTTTTCACGGCGTGTTTCTGTAATTTTAAAGTGTTAAACTCTGAACAGGATCGTTCTACATGCGTGTCGCTGTGTGATACCGATAGTTCCCTGGAGAAGTTGTGGAATAACCAAATAAAGCCTATAAATGTGCAACCTCATTGAGAAAATGTCTAAAAATTGAGAAATGATTCTTAACTAAATCTGTGGCACAATTGTTGGCACCTCTGCTGTTGGTACTTTGTGTAATTTCTGTTTTGAAAGGTGCAACACTCGATCTTGAGATGCATACTTGGAGAAGGAACACTTCATGTTCTTGTACTTCGTGAAGAACATGAAGTGCTTTTCTATGCAGTTCTTCTTTCTGATTCCTACCAAAACCACCTGGGTTGTCAGTTGCCAAAAAACTCAGCTTGAAGCCGTTTCACACCAGGGTATTTTGTTAGACTCTGTTCTATTGGGAGGGAAAAGATGAAAATTTAAAACCCTCGTTTGGGTCGGCTCATTTTCAAGTTGCTCTTTTGACAGTGGACCAAAGAGTGCGGGCCGCTGATCGTTTCAGATGCGATCAGCGATCCACATCGAGGTTCAGTTGAAGGCAGAACAAAACCCAGGCTTTTAGGTAAGCCGGCTTGCAGCAGAGTTCAGTTGAGTCTCCACACACCTGCCGACCAGGTGAGGTAGTGAAAGCCTCATGTTGTCATCTGATTTAAGGGGTTTCAGTTAAAGTCCTAGTAGAGGTTAGTAAGCTCCACTTGGTGATCTCCCTTACCTTTAACCTAATAGCCTAAATTAATGGGGCTTTTGTGTCAACGACATATTTTCACCCCAATAATATAGAAATTCTTTAAAGCTAATCATAAAGTAATGTATTGTTTAGGGAAGCAACTTATGATCATTTTGGTAATTGATTATTCTTATGATTAATTGAATAATCAGATAAAAATTGAATTCTGCAGATTTCTCAAGCCTTTTTTTATTCAGTATTCAGAAATACATTAACAGATAAAAATAAACAAATTTCTTTTTAAAATGAAAAAAAATAAAAATTTTATTGCCTAAAATTCAATAACATTTCTACAGTTGATTGTTTGTAATAAAGGCTGCATCTGCAGCTAAAATTATATACTTATAACAACATATGAACAGTTCAGCCTTTTCTGCTCAACTGCACAATATATCTTATATTCTTTTTACAGAGTTTGAACTATACAACTTCAGGAGTTCTAGATGAAACATATTTATAAACATGAGTCTGCATACTCCAGTCAAAGATTAATCGATTGCTAAATTAGTTGACGACTACGTCATTAGTCGATTAATCACTATTAATCCGATTAATCGTTTCAGCTGCAGTGCAGTTATAGTCAAACCATCTCTTCCATCCATCATAATAGAACAGGAAAGGACGACATCCGCAACTCCAGCACCTCTCTGGTTAGAAAGCACCGCGGCTTTCTAACCATGCCACCAGACGGAGGTTTAAGGAGGCGCAGCACAAACAGACGAGGTGGATTAGCAGCGTTTGCAGTCATGAGACTGTCACACAGCAGCAGCCCATTAAAGGACTGACTGCTACCAGAGATACCCTCCTGCTCACAACAGTCCCATCTACAGAGATACTTGGATGATATGAGTTGTGATATTTAATTTCCCTTTGGAATGAATAAAGTGTCTTTGAATTGAATTTTAATAGCTGTTTTTCAGATTACCAACAACGGTGCCCTTCTGTTATTTATTGGATAAATGTTCTCAACTGGAACGTTGGATTTTTCACATTTCTTTCAGCGTGAGGTTATCCTGCCGCAATAAAAAAGCTAATTACCTTTTGTCAGGAGTGCCAGCAGATCTGCTCCTGCATCTGGTAGCTGTTTTATAAGTGGAGGCCATTAGTAACACCTGTCTTTTCTTCCCAGATTCACCATGACCCGTTCCGTCCCGACCAGTCGCTTCTTTGCCGAGGCGCCTCGTTCCCCTTTTGCTTCCCGACGCCCCAACGCAGGGATGAGATAATAACGCCCAGCAGCCGACGCATGCCGCTACACCACCACCACCTCTGTGGCACCTGGAAACCAACACCCGCCCCTCTGCCCCGCCCCGCCCCCTTCCCCAAGTTGACTCTTTAACCCGACCCAGAAACTATGACGACGCCGGCTCTGCTGCCGCTGTCGGGCCGCAGGATACCCACTCTGTCGCCAGGCGCCTCCTCCTTCACGCACCACAGAGCCACGTTGAGGCTGTCGGAGAAGTTCATCCTCCTCCTCATTCTCAGTGCCTTCATCACCCTATGCTTCGGGGCCTTCTTTTTCCTCCCGGACAACTCCAAGCACAAGCGCTTTGACCTGGGCTTGGAGGATGTGCTCATCCCGCACATCGACTCGCCCAAAGAGGGGAAGCACGGCTCAGGGCAGGTGATAATTCACGGACAGGGAGGACACGACGAGAACAGGCACAGGTGAGTCGAACGACTTCCCGCTCTGGCTGCTAGCTCTGTGCAAAGTGTTGTGTGATTGGTCAGATGTTTGTTGCCGTGTTTTATGCAGAAATGTGCTCGGACAGCAATTTTGATATTTTTTTTCAACACTATACGGCTTTGTATCCGCAGGTGACATGAAAAATGATTAACTGAGGTAATGAGGAATTATGTACACTTGTAAAATTCTTCACAAAATACCTACTGTAACTGTAAATTTTCAGAAGAAATTTTAAAGTGCATCGGTCACACTTGAATCAAGCGTTCTGATGCTGAAAATTAGCAACAGTGCTAAGGTTCGCTTGGTGTCAGCACCGTGGGGTATTACTAGCATGTTGACTAACCATTCATGTGATGTATGGAAAAAGTAGCTCAAATGTTTATATTAGCTGTACGGCTAGCATGACAGCTATCACTGGCATGTAGAGCGAGTAGCATGTTGACACTACCAGTAAGGTGCGAGTTATCCCTAGCATGTTGACCAACACTAACTAACTTCATTCAGTGTGCAAACATTAGTGTATATGCTTAAATTAGCTAATATGCTAAGGTTAGCTGTCAGTAGTATGTGGGATATCACCATCATGTGAAGTCAGCTAACTCCATACAGTATGCTAAATCTAGTTAATGCATAAAAAATAGCTAAAATGCTTAATTTAGCTGAAATGCTAATGTTAGCATGAGGGCTGTCACTAGCATGTTGAGCAACCGGCATGTTGGCACAACCAGTAGGATGTGGGTTATCACCAGCATGTTGACTAACACTGACTTGGTCCATTCAGTATGCAAACATTAATGTAGAAGCTAAAATGAAATGCTAATGTTAGCATAGTTAGCTTAAATGATGTCAGTAGCGTGTGGGGCATCACAAACATGTGAGCTTACATTCACTTTCTCCATTCACCATACTAAATGTAGCTAATATGTAAAAAAAATTAGGCAAATGACTAGTGACTGAGGACAGACACTAGCATGTTGAGTGGCTAGCATGATGGATAGCATTGCTTTACTCCATTTAGCATGCAAATCGTGGCCCCAGTAATGGGACTTTTGAACGGTTAATAACTCCTTGATGGAAACTGTAACATCATTGTTCATGGAAGAGGCGGACGTGTGACGCTAGCTCTGTGAACGCTTTGTAAGGGAGGAAGTGGGAACCCCCAAGGGTAGGGGGCTGACGTACACAGATCGGGAGGGGATGTCCCCCAGGTGGTCTACGCTGTTGTAAGAAAATATATGTGCGAATACGAACAACAACTGCCCAGGTTCGGTTAAAGTGTGTAGGGGCCTTTAAAGCTTAAAGCTCAGCCGGGAAAGTGTTTATCACCAGACATACAGGTTTGCTGCGACGGCTGAAAGGTGTGGCGTTGTTGGCAGAAGGATGCACGCTCCACTGAACCTTTCCAGACACGTCAACACAGGTGTTCCCTCCTCCCTCGCCTCTCAGCACATCTGTGCTCTCCTGTGAGCGCTGCCACCTTTTGTGTCTCCTCCGGGTTTTATTGTTCAGGTTCTGAAACAACAGACATTTTATCACCTCGGCCCTGTTCTCAAATCATTTTTTTTCTTCCTGCTGGCAGATCGTGTCGAGGTTTACGAGCTCGCACACTTGTCTGTTTAAAACAGGCTTTAAAATCTGTTGGTTATGAGCTGGATGTTGTTGTTGTTGCATTTGCATGTGTGATTTGGTGTGGCGGAGTCTCTGCTGCTTTGTTGCTGTTCCTCTCTTATAGATGATATTCAGGGTTTTTCCAAATAGCATGTTGTGCTATTTGGAACCCAGAGCCCTGGAGGATGTGCATACACGTCGTCTATCAAGTGTTATTCTTGGAGGAGTAAAATTACTAGTGCAGAGGGTTTTCCTGCAGAAACTAGGGCAGGAATTCTAGTGTGGAATTGCTTGTTTTGTGCATAATTTACCAAAATGCTGTGAAGTTGCAACGGAGGAGATGCCTGCAGATGTCATCCGGAAAAATCTATTGAAATCAGGTTATTTATATAGTGCTGATTCACAACAAACAAGGGCTGAAACAACTAATAGGATTAATGGTGATGAATTGATTATTGAAATGGTAATCGACTAATTCAGTAATCGATTAGTCATTAACTGGAGTGAACAGAATTAGCAGTAATTAAGCCAAAACTTTACAAAAAATTTATACTTTTTCCATTTAAGATGAAACGAAAAACTTATTTTTATAAATATTTTCTACATAGAACTCCTCAAGTAGCAGAGTTTGTTTCACCTGGTTCAAATCCTGTAAAAAGAAAAAATTAAATAAAAATCTCATATCAAGCACCTTTTGCTGTCCAGTTTTTTAATGGTTTAGTTGATAAAATGACCAACACATCAGTCCTACACTGTACTGATAAGTCATGCAGAAAGGCCTGAGCTTTTCACATGTTGATAAAAATCTGGTTTTAGTTACAGATGCTTAGAATAATTGATACTTAAATAACTGTTACTTGCAGGCCTACAACAAAACCATTTTTTGCATAATACCATGCAGCACTACTAGAGTTATTGGTGTTTATAATGCATTTTGGTGAGAAGTTCCTGTTTTCTGGACGTCCAGTTGCTTGCATCAAGTCGCATCAAACAGTGTGTCAGGAATTCACATCTTGCATGCATATTAATATTCAGCCTATCGAATGGAGTCTCACTACAGTAGATGTCCACCCCTGCAACATGTGATAGTGCCCAAGTGCTGACAGTCACAGAGTGAGCGTCCTAATTGCAGCTTAGAAAGAAAGACATGAGGAAACCGAGGATTTATCGCAACTGATATCATCATTACAGTATTCAAAAGCAATGTTGTCGTTTGATTTTTGAATATTTTGCAGCCCTACTACAATGCCCTGTCTTCTATGTTGAGCTGAGACTCTGGGATTTCAGTATAATAAAGCTTGAGGATGCTTGGGTCTCTACGGTAATACATGTGGCGTTAGCGTTGTGTTCCGTTTGTTCTCAGATGTTAGATTTTTTTCCTGTTTCCAGCCGTGAACGCAACAAGAAGATGAGCTGAGGTCAGAATCCTGACTGGGAAAAGTCAGAGTCCAGTATCCAGTACGGCTGCCACTCGTATAGAACATAGCACACAAAACTTTTGTGGATATTCCGCTAATGTCAAAAAAACACAATTTCGCAATTGCCATTTTTCCGTTCAACAAGAAACGTGATTAAAATCGCACGTAAATAAGTTTGTTGACACGATAAATCATTAAAAAAAACACATGGCTCTAACATCCTTCTGCCACTTCCTGTCGTCGTCTTCAGCTTTTCTGCCGGTAACAAGGGGGAAAAGGTTTCCCCCAGAAAACTTGTTAACCCTGGTGGTTGGGTGCTACTGCAGTCATTCATACAGCGGCCCGTTGTCTTTTTGAGTTAAAAAATGTTAAGTTGACAGGAAATTTGAAAATATCACTTGATAGTTATGTTATTGGAAGATTGGAAGATTGGTGCCTGAACACCAACTATATAAAGTGTTAAATAATGCAAACATTTTAAAAAGACTTAAATGAATAGCAATGTTTAGCCTGGTGAGGGCACAAGAAAAGCCTGGAGGCCCGCCAGGCTTATAATACACTGAGGGAAAACTCTGCAGTTGTTGATCACATGACGGGCGAAATACACTAATTTCAATCCAGCCAAAAAAACCACAAAGATAAAAACTTGTCAAAAAGTTAATTTATTTTTCTTTTTTAAATTGTTGTTTCCATTAAGCGAAATTTAATTTTGTAAAATTCAATTTGCACAATTTTACGGCCGACGGAAACGTAGCCAATGACACTGAAAACTGCTTGTTTTGGTTCTCATTGACTCAGCAGCAGCATCCAGACTAAATATTGTTGTTGCCTTTAAACCGTTGCATTGTTTATTCATAGAATATATAACTGATTGAGAAAGGATTAGATTGTTGAGTCTCTGACCCCGCCAGAGTCAAGAAAGAGTAACCGAGTCAACCACTCGGTTACATTGCAAAGCATTGCCTGGACTGCAGTATTTTCTTGAGCTGGACATTTCATGTGTTATGGTTTCCATTATGCATGTAGTTGGACGGCAGGTTTATTTTTAACAAGGGTCTTGATGTAAAGCTTTCTTATTAAGTCTGATCCATAACATCAATCTCATTACGTCCAAAGCTTTTAGAACAGCCACATCCATCAAAGACAGACGTTTAGTTGTGGTGAAGCACAGACTGAGCTGGTAAAAGCAGAAAATTTGATTTATTGTGCCAATTTTTTAAACTGTAATGTCCCTTCATGTCAACGACATGTTCGGTAGCCATCGACAAGCTTCTGCTATGATTCTGTTTGGTGTTATCAGAAACGGGAGCACTGTTTCAGACTACCATGGATTTAGCTTTTAAACACAGTTTGCAAACTTTTAACCAGGGCTGGTTACAGATTTCCTGTTGGAACACCCACTTGTGTCCAGCTTTCATAAATCTAGCTGCTGATTTAAGGTGAAGTTGAAGAATGGGACTGAATCAGCTCCATCTTTATTCAGAGTGTACTCGCTGAAAAACCTGAAACTTCCCACCAAGCCTGTTGTGTGTGTATGGGTGTATGTGTGTATAGTTAAGCTTTTTTCACACCACTGTACATCAATTAAGGCTAGCTAAAATAATTCTTAATAATGAACTCAGTTGATTTGGTTTGATAGGAGGGACAACAGCACACCATTTAAACCGTCGGCTATCAAAGCACACTGATTTATGGCGCTGCTTTTGCCAGGATTAGGAAGGACAGTTTGGCGACAGTCAGAAATTGGACGGCGTTTGCTTGGTTAGTTGGGATCCTGGCCATTTACTGAACATGGTTTTAAAAAGAGAACTGGACGCTGTAGTAGAATGAAAATGCCCAAGCTTTTTGTTAAAGACTTTAAAAGCACAACTGCACCTCACTCGGTGTCACCGCTTATTGTTAATGACGCTTGACCCAGCCTTTGTTTTTTTGCTGTTGTGATAAATCATCACAGCCCAGGAGACGTGCTGGATTAATCAGGAACATCGAAGCGCCTAAATTTATCATTTAGTTCTAATTTATTTAGTTTGATTTTCGATCTCATTCCTGTTGAGTTTTTTGTTTTTTTGTCATGGTTGATCAGGTGTTTCTGTATTGTAGCAGTAATCAGCCACCTGGTAGCACAGTTAAGACAGGAGCAGATGATTTGATCTTGTATCGGTGATAATCTTAAAGAATCTTTAAGAAAAGCATGATCAAAAGCCAAAGGAGCTAAAACTTGGAGCACAAACAATAATGTTTAGAATTATTGAAGGTTTTAGCATTTAAAACATGCGTCTTATGGTGAAAAGCTCTTTGTCGACACAGCTTGCTTCAGTACATAAATACTCCCCAAGCTGTTTACATTTCCCACATGTTATTTTTTCCCTGACCTGTAGCAGTTGGGTCAACGCGCTGAGGCTAATGGGTTTCTGTAAGTGGCGTAAAGCCGTGCTTCCAGCCCAAAGAGCGACTCCTCCAACGCTAGCCGAAAACATCATCTTTGAAAAGGATCGTTCCCATAAGTGGCGGTAGAGGAATAACTAAACATTTGACACGCTGAGCCGACTGGAGCACTCGGCAGCGAGAGACGGAGGTCATTAATAACCGCAAAGCTAGCGAACCAGAAAATGGCACTTTGAGTAAACATTCAGTATGAAACAAGCATAATGCTTTGCAAAAGAGCTGCTGAGAGCGTAAGATTATGTTCCAGCTTGAAATTAGCTGTTCTACACAGTTGTTCTGGCCAGATGAAGATCATTCTGTACTCTGGAGCACGACACGTTGTACGAGTACAAGAAACCAGCCAGGAAATATAAACGCACATCAGACACACACCTGTTACCTGCAGACATGGATGCAGCCTCAGTCTGGTTGGCTCTTACCTCCCCATATGACGGTAAAATGATTCATTAGACATGATGTAAATACAGAGTAAGTGATGCAGCCTTTAATTTTATACATGAATGTATGGAAGCAGAGAGCTGATAGTTTCCACAAATGCTTTTTGTCTTGCGGTTTTCATGACCATAAGAGATTTAATTTCCCGACGTTTTCTCGAGACGACGAGAAAATTTTGTTCACTTATCTGGAGATGACGTGTGAATTTGTCATTTTCTCGGGATAGGTGAATTTCTCAGGAAATTGATTCGTTATCTTGCGAAAGCTTTCAGGAAAGTAACTTATCTTAAGAAAACCATAGAATTTAACGTACCTCAAGAAAATGCGGAATTCATTTATCTGAATTTTTGTTTTTAAAATGCGGCTTTAACACGTTCTCTCCCTCATTGTTGCATTTATCAAATTGAAATAATGCTGGCTATTCTAACTGACCTAAAGCAAGAGAAATTTGGTCTTATTCAAGTCCAGACAGTAAATGTAAACTCCTGGTTTTGTTTAATAACCACGGTTGTATTTTTAATTTTAATCTACACCCAATAGCAGCCTTCCTGCACAGTCTGAAAAACTGAGGGATTGATTTCTAATTAACACTGCACTACACACCCATCATTTATCTGAAAATCAATCAGTCCAGCTGATAAATTTAAATGGAACTTTTTCATTTATTCTCCCAAAAGGAGATAAAAGGTCTGGGAAATCTGGAAACATAACTCTGGATCAAAATGTGAAGGAACTTCACAAACCCAGATGGGTTGAATCACTGAAAATAGCCTTAAACACAAAAATCTTCGGAAGGCTATGAACATATAAGTTCAAAAATATGAAGTGCATCATCCTAACAGCGGTTCAGCTTATTAACGACCAGAGGCAGAAAGCTGTTGACCGTTCTGCTGATGGTGAGGTCGTTTGACGACAGCTGTTCGATAAGTTCACTGAGGGGTCACGAAGAGTCCCTGGGGATAGACGATAAATCCTTTTTATTGAATAATCAAATGTTTAGTTTTTGAAGATTACAGTTTTTATTTTATGTTTTTTTCCCCCACTGACACACTGTCTGTGTGCCCAGGGCGGCCATCTTGTTTGACAAGCCTGTTTTACAGTTTCTGTTTATCTGGACATTAAATCCAGGTCAACTCTGATGGAACATCAGGGCCAGCTACAATTTTATTTATGGGAATAACATCGTAATATTAGGAGTTTAAAGTTGCAATTTTATGAGAACTCCTACAAGAAAAATACCAAAAACTAAAAACGTGGAATGTTTAGCATCTGGTGATGTTATACTTAAGATACAAAATCTTTCAATACATCAGCTTCAACTAATTATTTATAAAATGACTTTGCAACAAACATGCAAACAACCGTCTACTATGACGAAACAAACTGAGCTGCTCCTTTCAGGTCCTGATAGTTAACCGTTTTCACTCCAAGACTTTTTTCTTCTAATTTTAAAACGTTTTTTTGTTGCTTTTTGCACATCTTTTATCTGCTAATATTATAGCTGTTTTTAAAAAAAAAACAATTAAATTAAAATTCTTGTAACCGGGCCCTAATGCTCCATCGTACAAGAATTGACTATTGAAATAAAAGCTGCTTTTTGAAAATATCTGTCATTTTGTTTTTAGAAAAACTAAAAAAAACCTTTTTTTTAAAACTCTATTTAAAATTGTATCTGGCATGAAAACGTCGGCTCTTTTTCCTCAACATGTCTGGTCTCCTCCTGGTCAGATGAGGTCATCAGAGATCTGGCCGCTCCCCGAGGAGGTCAATGCTATTAATAAGATGGATATCCTCTCCTCTTCTACTGTAATATTGTGAAATGAGGAAAAATCCGTTTTGCTGTTTTCGCCGCCAGCTGGAGTTTGAGAACAGCAGAGGAACCAAATGATATGCAGTCGCTTGAGGGTGGCGAGCTTTTCTAAATTTCCAGCTGCGGCAGGAATTTGGCAAACCGGTTTTTTTGTTTTTTCTTCTGTGGTGGAGCTGTCTTGTTTTTTCTAAAGCTGTCGTCACAGCTGTATTTTCTCACTTGCTGCCAAAAAATCCATTCCTATTATCTCCAACATTCTTGCTTCCTGTCATTTTACAAACTCGAAATGTACAAAAACGATCACTTTCTCCGTATTAGAAACGCATCCTGGCTGTAAAAAGAACACAGTTTACATCTGAACCACTTTGTTTCAAACATACAGTTTTAAATGTTGTTTAGGGACAAGAAGCTGCATTTTACTGCTCAACAAGAATAAAAAAAATATTTAAGCTGCCAACAAAAAAATTAAACTAATTGTTTTCAAGTTTCCACATATGGGAACGCTACCCCAATAAGTCTTTAGGAATTAGGCGACAAAGCTACTTTTCAGCAAAACCACAAGCAGAAGTAGGAGCTCAGCATGTGATCCGGCCTGGTTTTTGTAAATATGTCGTCTGTGTTTTATGATTTTGCTTTTCTATTCCTGTTTTGTATCACTGTTGATTTGACCCATTCACCCTGGTTCCAGATTTTCAGAGTGATAAAAGCTCACTTCTTGGGCTGGCAGATCTAAAGGACTAGATCTTGTGATGTTATATCACCACGCTATTTCCCTTCAAAGGAAAGTCTATCATCCATTCAATAACGCTTTATTCTGTTGATGAAATCACAAAAAGAAAATTTTCCACACTTGTTAGTAGAGAAGTGAGACGGCAGCCTGAAATCTGAAGTCTGTTTTTTTGGTGGGTGAAATAAAAATAACATGTTTGTTGATGCATAAAGGGGGTCATTTTGTAAAATCTGCTATTTTTGTTTTCAGATTTACCAGGTCTGTTAAAGAACCAACATCTTTCTTTGTGGTTTGTATTTAAAACAACATGGCGTCATATTCCTGGTAAAAACTCTTAGGAGTATGTTGATCAATCACAACAGTATGCATTTATAACCTAAAGGAGCGCATAACTCTGATCATGGGCGTTTCCTTTTGTACGCAGGTCCATGAACGCAGCATGAATAGCGGTAAAATGTGCTCTCTCAGTTTAGCAGGCATATTTGTCAGTTGCGGGCAGTAATTCTTGAGATTGATCTGATTGGCTGTCTTGGATTTGAGTTGAAATTCCATCCAATCAGAACGAGTTGCTGCCACCAAACTGACAAATACGCCCATTAAGCAGAGAACGAGCACAAGTTACTGGTGAGAGCGTCCAGATGGGTGGAGTTAGCACATTTTACTGCAAACTGTGCTGCGTTCACAGCAAATAAAGGAAAATGCCTTGGATCGGAGCTGTGCACTCTCTGTTAATAAACGCCCTGTTGTGATTGTTTAATTTACTCCTCGGTGTTTTTGGCAGGAATGTGACACCATAAACCCACCTGAAATTGAAATGGGGAAAATAAGACCTCAAAGAAAAGTGAGGGTTGGTGGTCAGAACCAGCAAATCGGTGCTTGTCCAGGTTTTATGGTAGTGGACAATGGTTAAAAACAAAAATGATGTTGAATTAAGATCTTTGACTTTAAGTTGAATAAATTGATGATGCTGGAGATTAAAAATCGTAAAATTGCCATTCACACCCAAAGTCTTTTTGTAACATTTCCATATTTTTTCTTTAAGTTTGGACCGCCACATGCAAAGTAAGAATAAGTGAGAACCTGCTATGATGCTAAAGCTGCTTTGAAGATATTTTTGATCATAAACAATGAAAGTGTGACTACATAAAGTGGCAGATGGCCTGTTTAAAACACAGATTTCAGAGAAACCATTAACTGAAAAGTCAATTCATTAGAGGGCTATTCTGTATTAAATATGGTAGCATAAGTTATGTTGTGATTGCAAAAAACAACTGAACAGACCTGGTTACCTACAGCTTGTTTAACAAGAATTAGGCTCTAGAGTTGAACTGTTCATATATGATTGAGATTTTATCAAGTTAACATTTGCATTCACTAATAAATATTTAACAAATGTGTCACTCCCCTGGGGTTCTGCTGAGTTCTCCTGCTGAGTGTGTGTGTGGTAGATCTGTTTTCCAGTGTCATCTGGTCTTTTGAAACTGCTGTGCAATCATTCAAACAGTCGTCTGTGTGTGTGGATGTGTGTGTGTGTGGGAGGAAGCCCCCTCCAGATTTCTGAAAGTAATTGCAAATTTTGAAAGGCGTAACAGTGTAGAACAAAATGTAATGAATCACTGCTCCGAGTGAAATTGCTTTCCAACCTCAGGCCGCAAAAACACAAAAGGATCAGCTCTGCATGCGTAGCAGTTTGATATTTGTCTAAAATAACAGCTCTATGTATATATTAGTGTGGGTGGAGCTTGTTGAGTAAAACGACTTAACAGCTTGATTGGGACACGCCCAACAACCGATACGGTCCTCCACGTTTCGTACCTGCAAAAAATTAAATGTGCGATTGCGATGATGGATTAAGTATTTATCTCCTCTATATTAAGCAGGGACGCGTGATGATGCGTTGTTTGTCTGCTGGTTTTGTTTATCAGGCTGCCTTCTGTTAGTGAGGAAGGTGTGAAACATCACTGGTGTCCATGTGGGGTGGTGCCTTCCTCCTGCTCCCATTTATCATCTCTACGGACTACAGCCCTTTAAAGGCCAGAGAAGAAAAAGAATCGACTGAGCTGTAAGAGTGTGTCATGGTAGCTTCTTAGCGAAAAGACATAGTTCTAAAGAATACAGTGGAAAGCAGAGAGGTGGGTTGTTGTTGTTTCATTGTTCATGAAGAAACAAGCTATGGCTACTTGTAGCATGTGTTGTCCTTTGTGTCTTGATTAGAGATGCTCAGGGAAATCAGCTGCTGCCTTTTTCAGCTTGATCAGCTCTGATCGGCGATCGATCACTCAAACTTAAAAAAAATTCAGTCTATGAATTCCCCAACCAGTTGGCCGCTGTGATCTTCTATCATCTGCCTACCTTCATCTCTTTTTATATTGATTTTGTGGCATCTTCCCAACTTCCTCTGACATTTCAATTCATTTGAAAGTCTTTAACTTTTTATGCTCTCAGGAAGGATGAACTTTGACCTTCCAAAATAGTTAAAAAGGTTTAAAATTGTTTTGCCATTGCACAAGCTGTGTGTACAAAGTGTTTGCTGCAGAAACATGTAATCAAATGGACAAATTCTTGGTGCTAACCTTTGAAGTTGCTTAAATTAAGGCTATAGACGCTCTTCATTCAAATGCATTTTGGGATTTAGTGCTTATTTATGAGAAAAAAAAATTGCTCAGTTGCTTGTCAGTGTTGGCTTTTTAGGGAAGTTGGTGGAATTTTTTCGCTTCATCTCTTTGAAAATATAATTCAACACCAAAGGCGTCCCAGTTGTTGCCCATATTAATCCAATCAACAGTCTCAGGATGATTCCTGAATGCAATCCTGGAGACGGACAGTAGTGCTGCTGAGTGGTTGGTTGAGATGTACGGGAGCCTTTGGTTGTTCGTTTTGGTGAATTTATACGCTAAAATGCAACATCAGCATTGCTTTTTTTTTGTGTTTTTTAAGTTCATCTTTATTGCTACTTGTTTTGGTAAATGAAAACATCTTTTGAAAATTATTTATGAATCTTAAATTAAGCTAAACGACATTTGACCAATTGGCTTAAAACTTGAAAGTAAACGTTTCGGTCTTGAACTGGACCGAGGACTTTGATGTTTCTTCACCTCCGTTAGGAAAATAACACTAAGAGCAAATACTGTTAACCCTGCCACGGTCATTTTGATCCCATGAGATTTTTACCCTTTGCGTGGTCTGGCAGGGTCGCACTGATCCCACATGTGATCAGTGCACACGCGTGTGTGTGTGTTGTTTTGTGAACTGATGGTCTGACGGAGCAGCCCTGCTCCCTATCCACTGTCCAACCATGACATCTGCTGCGCTAAGTAAGTTAGAAGGTTAATAAAGGTCACTCTTTGTCACTGAAGGTATAAATGATAATAACCAACATTTTCTGTTGCAGCCATAAAACTCTTTAACATGCAGGCAACACATTTCTCCAAGTTGTTCAGCTCTCTGTTATTTATTTTCCAAAACCAAAAATTATATCTGAATTCTTTTGCACATTTTGGTTAAATAACCTCCATGTAATTGAGTGATCTGGTTGAAAGGAGGGTTTGTTTGAAGTTTGTGGTTGCAGAAGCAAATGTACACGAGAAATTTACGTCGGCATCATGCAAAATAGGAGCTGCATGTTGGATGTCATGAGTTTTCTCTGGAATTAAGATGCTTATCGATGCTGCGACTAAACTGGCTGGATTCAGGTTTTTTTGTTGCTATGGTAACATGCATGCTTTCTATCGCCGCAATCCGCTAAACCTCATTTCCTCAACTTATGAAAAACAAACGACTTTCTCATGGATACCCCACCAGGCAGGCGACTGCTGCTGCTTATCCGTTGTCATGGAAAGGGACGAGCAGCTGGTTACATGATGCCACCGGAGACTAAACAGAACTGAGACGCAGGAGGTTTGATGGGATGGGGAAGTGATTACTGCCTGACTGGCCAGACTGGACTGACTAATCAGGAGCTTTGCTGGCTTCATGGTACATTTGTGTACAGTGCCTTGAAACGGCACCCACCCTTTGAGCTTCTTTGCCTTTTTTGTTTTTTTATTAGAATTTATTTTAATTGAGATTTTACATTATAGATTAACACACTTTTGTGTAGTTGGAAAGTGAGCGGGATTCAAGATATTCACTTTATCAATGAAGTGTTGAATAGTGTCCCTAGACGATACTTTTTAGAAGCATCTTTCTTTCTAATTCCAGCTGCAGGTCTTTTGGGTCTTGTTTCTACCAGCTTTGTCAAATATTTGCCTATTGAGTGTTTGTGAGCAGTGATTTTACGGCCTGCCACATATTTGCTAGAGACGCACCGATCCACTTATTTCACTTCCAATAGCGACATCTGAGGTTTAGTGTTGGCCGTTATGACCCGATCCAAAACACAGAGCTGAACTGACTTAAAATGTTTCTTTCGTTTTTTTTTAACCACAAACATGTGAAAACAACCCAAATTTAATTTGTTCAGTCAGTTCATTAAGGAGTATAACAGCCTATGTAAAAAAAAATAATAATAAAGACAAACAATTCATCACTGTTTTTCTGTATCGGTTCAGAAAGTGCCGATAGAGTTAGCAACTCTAACCATAATGTAAAGTAAATAATAAAGTGTGACTTCCCTCAGGGCACAAATCATAGAGTTGGACTGAATAGATGTGCTCTTACGGATCAGGAATATTGCCACAGATACCCAATCTATATTCCCCCCCAATATCGATACCAGCATGGATATCTGTATCAGATTGGTGCATCAGTTCCTCTGGACTCTGCTTTTGTTTTTGCCTTATGGGCTAATTTTTCTGCATGTTCTGACCAAGTTAGAGATTAAAACTGGTAGCATCAGCTGAGCAGATGCGGTGGCGTTGAGTGTCTATAATTGCAGAACTGCCGCTGGAAGAAGTGTAACAGTTTGCTAGGTTAGCTCAGGTGTGTTAAACTGTGACAAAGTTCGAGAGGCATGAATTATTTAACAAGCTGCCGTCGTGCATCGGCATCAACACCTACGGTGTCGGAACACGCTTTGTATTGCGAATGCTTCCTAAAAATCCCCCACATGCACAAGAGGTCAGCTTTCACGCCTCAATGAACCCACAAAGATGGCCATAATTCAGATCTGGGCATCTAAATGCGTTTTGCCCACAGCTCTCTCCCTCAAGGGCAGAGAGGATTTTTATTGGGAGGGAAAAGGAAACCTCCTCGGTTCTAGAGACAATTACACAGCCGCAGTAACTGTCACAATGTTGGCAAAATAACTCAATCAAAGAACCTGAACTAAAGGAGGAATGCTTTCATGCGCACTCTTCATCACAGATGCGCAGCGGTTCGACACGGTGCTGTTTACTGGAAGCACACTCGCAAATCCATCCATTCAATCACACGAGCATGCAGCAACTGCCATCTTGATGCTACAAAATCTGTTTTCCATCAATTAACGTCAGGCACGCCGAGTGGCAGCATGAATATTTATGAGGCGTTTCCAGGACGATGTTGCGTAACTTTGAAGACGTTTATTTTAGACACAGTTGGCCCAACATTGTAAAAAAAAAACAAAAAACCTGATGTTCTCCATGTTGTACGTCATTAGCGTAAAACCTTGTTTTTTTTTTTGTCACTTTATTTTCTTTTAGTTTTCTTCAGCAGTCAGTTTACTTGTTTTCTATCTATGTATATGAGGGTGTAAAACCTTTATTTTCATATAAAGATCAAAATTGTTCTCAAGGGCTGGTTGTGCCAGAATGTATTTATACAGCCCATTGACAACCTGTTAAAAATATTAGTAACCAACTGTCTGCATTCAGTAAGTACTTTTTGAAAATAAATAATATTGCTAATCTTTTTACATCAAACAGCCCCTCCAGGACTTAACTTGGAAAAAAAACAACAAAAAAATTCCAATCAAAATTTGTGAAGCTAATTTTTAGAAATATTTGCAAAGAAATTTTGCAATATTTCCACATAAGCGTGACGTTAAATGTGACTTTTTCTTACTCGATGTATCAATCACAGACCAACTTACCAACTTCACTTCAAGAACAGCTGAAGAAATACTGCCACCTGCAGGTGGGAGCTAACAGTCACTTAGACACAATGTTTTTGATCATTTTCGTATAACATTTACAAAACAAACCCCCTCACAATTATGTATTGGTGTGGGAAATGTGGTGATATGTTGATTCTGCATGAATTTTTGTGAACACAGAATTGCATAAAACTGGAGGGACTGATGGATGTAATTTAGGCTGCATTCACACAAGCCCTGTTTAGTCTGCTTTAAACAAACTCCAGTCCGTTTGCCTAGAA